>NC_064621.1:74460632-74765513 GCF_023898315.1 Schistocerca nitens
GTGTCGCTATTTTCGAATGTTAGAGAAAGAGCTACCTGAGATTAGGCACAAGTATGGCATCAGCACGCTTGCAGTCATTCGTCAGTAGGCCTGGTCAGAGCTGTAACTGTAACTGTACCATCTAAAATAGTATATGTGAAATGGTAGATTTCTACCCTGAAAATGGAATAAACATTTCAAAAGTCCATCCAGGGCCACAAATGTCCATAAAAAAAGGTTGCTTCCTTCACTTAACAAGTATTGCTACAATGAACAATAACTTAAATAAAAGATAGGTGGATTCTACTGCCTCAGCAAGATGGAAGTGTAAATGATGTATTACAGTGATAAACTGTAAAACTGGTTGCGCATACCCATGTTAATTTCTCTAGATTAATTTTGTATGTTTGTTGGTTTCTGTATTGCAGATACTGAAACAACAATAATGGAAATTCCTGGATGGAACAATATGTGAAACAAGGACTGATGTGTGATGCATAGACATATGTAACAGAAAACAGTATTCACACTAGCTTTCAAACTCTTTCTCGCAAAAATATACACATTCACACACACAACCATACAGGTACCCAAATGCTGACTCCAGCAGCCGCAGCAAGACTTATTATGGTTACTGAGAACAGTTGATTGGACTGAAAGAGGTGGGGATGGAGTGGGTAAGGACACATGAGGGAAAGAGGGCTAGTGGGATTGTGCAAGACAGATCTTTCGACAGGTGACTCAGTGGCTGCACAACAAGACAAAACGAGTCCAGAGAGTAGAGCACATAAGGTATAGAGAAAGGGGGAAGGAACAATACACGACCTGCATTGGGAAGAAGTGGCGTGGACAAAAGAGAGAAGGGAAAAGGTAAGGAGAGTGGTGAACAGGTTAGTGGAGGATTAGGTGAGGGGGATTGCAAGAGAGTATGATGTGCTGGAGAGAGAATTCCCACTTGTGCTGGAAGTGGGTATAAAATTATCTGCACAGTGAAGCAGCTGTTGAAGCAATTTGTGTGTGGTGCACACCACATTCTGCAACAGGATGGTCAATTCTGTGGTTTGCCATAGCTTGGCTGTGGCCTTTTATAAGAGTAGACAGTGTGTTACTTGTCATGCACACACAGAATGCTTTGCAGTAATTGCAGGATAACTGATTTATGACATGGCTGTTTTCACACCTGTTCCTGCCTTTTATTGGGTAGGAAATGCCTGTGACTGGGGTGGAAGAAGGTGGTGGGTGAATATATGGGAAGGGTGCAGGACTGGGAGCAGGATTCGAATAGGGATGGACAAGGATATTCTGTAGGTTGGGTGGACAGCAAAACACTACTTTGGGTAATGCGAGTAGACTATCCATCGTCTCAGGGTGCAACATGAATTGTCCCCTGTGCTCTTGCAACTCTCCTGATCTAACCCTCCACTAACATGTGTTCTCTTGATCTAACCCTCCACTAACATGTGTCCTCAGAGTCTTTCACGATGGCATGCTTCAATAAAATCTTCTCAAGCTTGTAAACTGAGATGATTTTATTGTATCCTCCACTAACATGTTTCCTACTGCCTCTCTTCTGTCCACACACCACTCATTCCCCATCCAGATAGTGTACTGCCTTCTCCCACCACTCTTTCTCTCCGCTTCCCTCCACGCAGGCACACTCTGCCTGCCTCTCTCTCTCTCTCTCTCTCTCTCTCTCTCTACCACTCTCACCCCTCTCCCTCTTCACCTTCTTAACTCCCCATCTACCTTCCTCAATCTTTCTATATCTCATATATGCTCTATCCTCTGAACCCCTTTTGTCTTATTGAGCAGCCGCCAAGTCATCTGTCGAAAGACATGCTCACACCATCCCACTACCCCCTCCTTGCCAATCTCCTCTGCCCTGTACCTCCTTCAGCCCAGGCAACTGCTTTCAATAATCAATAACTGGTCTTGTCATGTTTGTAGCAGGGTGTGTTTGGATGTGCGTACTTATGCTAGAAAAAGAGCTCTATAGCTAGTGTGAATACTGTTTTCTGATACGTGTGTCTATGTGCCACACATCAGTCTGCTATGTGTGAGTGGTTGCCTTTTCCTTATTTTAAATATTGAAAAAAATTATTTACAAGGTGTGATACACTGCTTCTCTTCTGCTTTACTCACAACAAATAGCATTGTTGTTGTTGTCTTCAGTCCTGAGACTGGTTTGATGCAGCTCTCCAAGCTAATCTATCCTGTGCAAGCTTCTTCATCTCCCAGTACTTACTGCAACCTACGTCCTTCTGAATCTGCTTAGTGTATTCATCTCTTGGTCTCCCTCTACGATTTTTACTCTCCACACTGCCCTCCAATGCTAACTTTGTGATCCCTTGATGCCTCAGAACATGTCCTACCATCCGGTCCCTTCTTCTTGTCAAGTTGTGCCACAAACTCCTCTTCTCCCCAATTCTATTCATTACTTCCTCATTAGTTATGTGGTCTACCCATCTAATCTTCAGCATTCTTCTGTAGCACCACATTTCGAAAGCTTCTATTCTCTTATTGTCCAAACTATTCATCGTCCACGTTTCACTTCCATACATGGCTACACTCCATACAAATACATTCAGAAACGACTTCCTGACATTTACATCTATACTCGATGTTAACAAATTTCTCTTCTTCAGAAACGCGTTTCTTGTCATTGCCAGTCTACATTTTATATCCTCTCTACTTCGACCATCATCAGTTATTTTGCTCCCCAAATAGCAAAACTCCTTTACTACTTTAAGTGTCTCATTTCCTAATCTAATTACCTCGGCATCACCCGACTTAATTCGACTACATTCCATTATCCTCGTTTTGCTTTTGTTGATGTTCATCTTATACCCTCTTTTCAAGACACTGTCCATTCCGTTCAATTGCTCTTCCAAGTCCTTTGCTGTCTCGGACAGAATTACAATGTCATCGGCGGACCTCAAAGTTTTTATTTCTTCTCCATGGATTTTAATACCTACTCCAAATTTTTCTTTTGTTTCCTTTACTGCTTGCTCAATATACAGATTGAATAACATCGGGGAGATGCTACAACCTTGTCTCACTCCCTTCCCAACCGCTGCTTCCCTTTCATGTCCCTCAACTCTTATAACTGCCATCTGGTTTCTGTACAAATTGTAAATAGCCTTTTGCTCCCTGTATTTTACCCCTGCCACCTTTAGAATTTGAAAGAGAGTATTCCAGTCAACATTGTCAAAAGCTTTCTCTAAGTCTACAAATGCTAGAATCGTAGGTTTACCTTTCCTTAATCTAGCTTCTAAGATAAGCTGTAGGGTCAGTATTGCCTCACGTGTTCCAATATTTCTACGGAATCCAAATTGATCTTCCCCAAGGTCGGCTTCTACTAGTTTTTCCATTTGTCTGTAAAGAATTCGCGTTAGTATTTTGCAGCCGTGACTTATTAAACTGATAGTTCGGTAATTTTCACATCTGTCAACAGCTGCTTTCTTTGGGATTGGAATTATTATATTCTTCTTGAAGTCTGAGGGTATTTCGCCTGTCTCATACATCTTGCTTACCAGATGGTAGAGTTTTGTCAGGACTGGCTCTCCCAAGGCCATCAGTAGTTGTAATGGAATGTTGTCTACTCCCGGGGCCTTGTTTCGACTCAGGTCTTTCAGTGCTCTGTCAAACTCTTCACGCAGTATCATATCTCCCATTTCATCTTCATCTACATCCTCTTCCATTTCCATAATATTGTCCACAAGTACATCGCCCTTGTAGAGACCCTCTATATACTCCTTCCACCTTTCTGCTTTCCCTTCTTTGCTTAGAACTGGGTTTCCATCTGAGCTCTTGATATTCATACAATCTTCTCTTCTGCTTTACTCACAACAAATAGCATACTGAAAGTTATTGCTGTACACTGGTCAACTCTACAAAAGAAATGTATAGAATTTTTATAGTACTAGTATCATTTGGAAGCACTTACCTGTATTTTGGACATCTTTCCTTGGACTGAAATTTGTGGAGGACTTCAAGCAGCATCCTTTATCAGTAGACAGTAGTAATCACCTAGGAGTGATACTCTGTGTGTTTTGTATGCCCTTTCAAACATACAAAAACTAAGTGATGGTAATGAACATCAAGTACGACTAGAGTCATCTTCAAATCAATGTCAGATTTGTAGGGCTTTGATGCAGATTAGTTACAGTGCAGAATTCAAATTCCCACATGTTTGCCAATTAAACATATCAAATTCATTAACTTCAACATATTTGCCACATTATGATGTGCATTTTCATGAGTAGTGAAAAGGCTACAATACTAAGTGGCAAAATAATGTGTATTGGCAACAATATAGATTGAAGATTTAATTCTGAGGAATCTTAAAATTGCCTCCCTTCGTCTATATTTGATTCTACATTTAAAGGTCTCACAGGATTTTTTACAATACAAAAGAATTGAAAGTGTGTGTTTTGGTATTAAAAAAAGTTGGTAAAGCATTTGACATTCTTTCAGATAGACATCCTATAATTCTTAGCAAGTGTTTTCGACAGTTGATGTCAAGATGTTAGCAAGATCTGGTTTAGAGTTTTCTCTTCCAGCTCATTTTGCTTATTATGCATGATGCATTTGGTGGTAAAGACATGCAACCAGGGCTACTCATAGCAGTTGTCAATGATTTGAAAGTATCTCCAGCAGAAACACCTGTAGTCTCTGCAGTGGGATGGGGAAAAAGAATTAAATGCTCATCAAGCCAGAAATATGACGGTCAGGTCTTGTAATGGCTCTCTTATTTCTCAACATAAAAATGATGATCTGTCTGTTTTACTTGTGTTAGCTTTCTCTTGTAAGAAGCCAATGTCACTTCTCTTCAGACAAACAAATAAAAACTCCATTATTCATACATCTATGCAGCATATTAATTGCTATAACTATATGTATATATAATACCAAAAATACTTCAGACAACAGATAAAACAAGATATGAACTACTATTAACAAAAGAAATTTTTGCATTGAACCACAGGACAGAAACAGGCAGCCTCTAAAAAGAGAGAACTAAATACCAAGTGCCACAAATCTCCACTTACTACTCCTGCGAGGTACTTGAATAATTAAAATTGAAATCAAGCACTGTATTGTAATTCAGACATCATTTATTCAATTCAGACATCGTTTATTCAAAATACGCTACCAGTTTCAACAACAAAAAGTGTCATCTTCAGGCCTGAAGCATAAACTGCCATGAACATATGAATCAGATCAACAGTCTTCAAATGGAATCATGAGAACTTATTAAGCATGTTATGCAAGCATGTGCAACACACAAAGTTGAGTGTGGCGGGGCCAAAATTAACTGGATTCCATAACTTACAGTAACAAGACCTCCAATTGTCAGATGACAATGGTTGAAACTGGCAACATGTTTTGAATAAATGACACCTGAATTCCAATACAGCTGTTGATCTCAATTTTCATTATTCAAGTTCTTCACATCCGGCTGTTACCTCACTATCCTTGATGGATTACCAGACACTCCTGTGAGAGGTCAGGAATATTGAATTCATTTACACTGTATAAAATATCCAAAAAGGTCAATTTTTGTCCTCAAAATTGATTTCAGTCACATTCTGCTGTAGTTTTCAATACTAAACCAAGCCACTGAAGTGCCTCATCCTCAATTTTTGCTATTTTTATATCATTCACATAAATAAATACGATGCTCTCTCAAGCCAATGCCCGAAAAACTATGTTTATAATCTGATGGAAACTGCTGGTGAATTTGTTAATTCAAATGGAACTGCCTTGGGCATGTCATAAAGAAAGTATACTTCCAGCTCACGTCTTAACCATCAACATGAAAGCACCGATTCTTGAGATCTAAGAGTTTAAAACATACAAGCGGCTTACAATTTATCTAGATAATCCATGGGGCAGTGGGTAACTACCTTTCACTGTAATTTTACTTAATTTTCTCTAACCTACACTGATGTTGCACTCCCCATTTTTCTTTTTACAACTACAGCACGGTTAGCATATTTGGATTAATGTGGTTCAATAAAACACACCTGGGCTTGGTTACCAACAATCTCTTTCTCTCCCAGTGACAATTTCTGGGTCTATTATTAGTTGGTTGTGTTTATCTTTTTTGGGATGTAATTATTCACTAATATTTCAGTACATTCCTCTATTTCATCCCTAACAGTGCTTTTAATACAAAAATCTGGTTTGCCTGCTACACACACCACATGAGATGAGCTTCCACTTATGGCTTCCTAACCGTATCTCCAGCCTTGTTTAGTTAAACCTCAGCTTGGTCAAAAATATAATTTCCAGCTGCCATGTCTAAATTTGTAATACTTCCAGAAACAACAAACATCTTCAATTAGGATAGAAGCTGAAGTACTGAACTAAAATTTGTGCCAAGGTGCACAGGCTGTGAAGCAGTCACTGAAGTGAAGGATATCATGTTTGGCAGCGTGTTCAGTGACAGGATGGTCCACTCATTTCTTGGACACAGTTTGTCCATGGCCATTCATGCACACAGACAGCTTGTTAGTTGTCATACCCACATAGAATGCAGAACAGTGGTTGCAGCTTAGCTTGTAGACCGCATGATTGGTTTCACAGGTAGCCCTGCCTTTGATGGGATAGGTGATGTTAGTGACCGGACTGGATTAGGTGGCAGTGGGAGGATGTATGGGACAGGTCTTGCATCTAGGTCTATTACAGACATATGAGCCATGAGGTAAGGGATTGCGAGCAGGGGTTGTGTAAGGATGGACGAGTATATTGTGTAGGTTCTGTGGACAGCAGAACACCACAGTGGCAGGCGTGGGAAGGATAGTGGGCAGGAAATTTATCATTTCAGGGCACGCCGAGAGGTTATCGAAACCCTGGCGGAGAATGCATGTCAGTTGCTCCAGTCCTGGGTGGCACTGAGTTACGAGGGGAATGCTCCTCTGTGGCCGGACGGTGGGACTTTGGGAGGTGGTGGGAGACTGGAAAGATAAGGTACGGGAGATTTGTTTTTGTACAAGGTTGGGAGGATAGTTACGGTCAGTGAAGGCTTCAGTGAGACACTCAGTGTATTTCGAGAGGAACTGCTCGTCACAGCAGATGCGACGACCATGGATGGCTAGGCTGTACGGAAAGGACTTCTTGGTATAGAATGGCCTGAAGGCCTTAATGACTGAAAGCTTTAATTGTGAAAGTCTTTTTGTTTGTGCCTATCTGCGACTCAGCATCTCTGCTATATGCCAAAACTACACAGAAGATTTACATTGACTATGTGGTCAACATGAGAATTGTGCCTAAATTTTTTCCTCTTTTCCTCCAGTAAAGACAATATTTTTCTCTACTATATTGGAATGTTGCTTTTTCTTCTTCATTATCTTCATCTTAAAATTCTACATTAATTTTCAATACAAACTTTTCTGTACTGGATGAACATAACAAATTTCAGCAGTCATTTCATTCTTTTAGTCCCTTTCTACAACAACATACTGCAGAGTGAAAAATTCATTCTGTAAACCATCCCCCAAACTGTGGATAAGCCATGTCTCTGAAACAGTCCTTCTTCCAGAAGTGCTAGTCCTGAAAGACATGCAGGAGAACTTCTTTGTAGTCTGGAAGGTACGAAATATGGTACTGAAGGAAGTAAAGCTGTGAGGGCAGGTCATGAGTAGCTCCGGTCTCTGGAAGGATTACACAATACCCACATTTGGTACAAGTACAGATTCAGAAAGTTTTCTGTTTATGGAAATTTATGTGGAAACTGCAGTGTTTCCTGTTTTTTCTTTGCATAAAAAATCTGGAATTATGACCACTTTATAAAATGAATGGAAATGTTTTTGTTCAACATTATCATCTAGAAAACCACATTTCACAATAAAAAAATATTCTTATTGAGCTGATACACATTTACAGGAATTGACAAACTCTTAAATCATTGTGACATGGTCATTATCCAATAACATACAAATATTTACAGTCAGTGATCAAAAGCAGCATATAATATTTCATCTCTTGATTATAAACTGAAACAATACTTCGAAGCAATAGCTTACTCATGCATTATGCTTTAGATAAAAAGAAATCAACAGACTGCAACAAGAAAGTAACATTACTGTCATTAAACATCCAACATAAACACCAAATAACTTTTACACGATGTGTTCTTATTGCATTGGACCATAACAGCAATAAACGACAGGGTATTGAGACAGTAGGAACATTCAGCATAAAATAACTAAGTTGAGTGATATCTAAGTTATGTACTCACATATGGTCAGATGATAAGACCCATGAAAACTGTACACTGCAGCTACTACAACAGAAATACTAAACTGTGGGTACTACTTTAAATGTAAATGAGGTCAGAGAGATAAAGAGATATATGGAGGTGAGGAAGTGTAGTAGTAGAAGAATGAGAAAAAGGAGCAGTAAATGATAATATTAAACAGCTAGTTGTGTTCCACTGCTCTACTAACACACTGTAGTTATTCAATAAGCATCATTCGGTGAACATTATAGTGACAAAGTCAACTTTTGGTACATACAACTTCCTTTTATTTGTTAATTTCTAATTTGGACTTTTGCCACAGCTACTATCCACAGCCACTGACATTCTGTACCACGGCCACTGACATTCTGTATTTCAGTATTTCAATTCCCTGAGATTTTGAATGAAAGGGGGCAGAAAGGAAGGGGGGGGGATAGGTAGGTAGGTAGGTAGGTATGTACGTTCGTATGTACGCAGTGTGTGTGTGTGTGTGTGTGTGTGTGTGTGTGTGTGTGTGTGTGAGAGAGAGAGAGAGAGAGAGAGAGAGAGAGAGAGAGAGAGAGAGAGAGAGAGAGAGGGGGGGGGGGGGGGGGGGGAGAGAGAGAATGCATGTGCACAGATGCAAGCATGACACACACAGGTGTGACACTGTGTAAGACAAAGGCACATTATATATTATGACCAAAGCACCAAGCTTTAGCAAAGTTATTCATACATTGATAACATTTCACATGAACACTGGACAACAAACAAGAATGCAACACAAAACAGTTCTCACAATCACAGCTTCTATAACAATTAGCCTATTCCACAGCAGTCACCATCACTATTGCCCTTCTACTTTTCAAAACAGTATTACAGTTACACAATTTCAAGAGACAATCACAGCAAGCAACCAGTTATATTAATCTTGTTATTTATATGCACACACAAATAACTTTCAACAGTCTTTTTATCAAAATATAACCCATACCATTTATTCAACAGTTACAATTAAATAAGGAGTTAAAAACAAGGGTATTATAGAAAAATTTTCTCTTGGGAGATTCATAATCAGTATTATATACCACTATTATTAAAAAATAACTTATCATTACTGCACACTGTCACATATTTACAGATTTAAATTATACGATTTGATACAAATCATAGTTTAAGGTAAATATATTTACAAAGAGGAACACTTTGGATTTGGTAAGAAAGATGGCCTTTTAGATGGTGGCAATTTTTTCCCAGGAATTGCCATTAGACCCAGCCCACTGTTAGAACGACCACCTCTTGAGCTCTTCTTGGGGCTATATTTTTTGCGTGGTGATGCTGAACCTCTACCTCTCCTGTTTTGAGAAACATAAGAGCAATACATGAAATACTATACATTAGTCACCAACATGAGACTAACAACTAATTAACATTCCATTAAATATGTTCTCCATCTCAAAAATGGAATTCCGTACATTATGTGACTGTATTTATGAACAATTTAAGAGGTATAGTTACCAACTCACTGTATAGTTGAGACATTGAATGGTTGATAGGCACATATACAACACTACAATGTTGCTAAGTTTTCACACACACACACACACACACACACACACACACACTCACTTCTGCACAGGTACATTCTTTCAACTGGCTACATTGTATCAGCACTGCATCTTCAACTAGGGGTGAGGGGTTGTAATGGGTGAAGTAAGAGAGGGAAAAGAGGGAGTGGGGAGATAGAGGGACAGTGGCCAATGGCTGGGAGGGAAGAGGCCACAAGTGCACAAGATAGGAATGAGGAACTGGTGTAGGCAAGAGAAGTGCATGTGGCAGAAAATGGTGAGGAGTGAACAGGGAGGGAGCAATTGAACAGAAAAGGAAGAAGAGGTAGACTGCAACGAGGAGGGTATAAGCATAAAATGAATGAAGTGAGGGGGCATGCAGAAAAGGGTGGGTGTGGGGAGGAGGGAGATAGGGGGGGATCAAGATTGTGAAATTTAAGGATGTGTCATAGGACAACTTACATCTCATAGTTATGAGGTGTTATTGGGGAGGGGTGCTGGTGGGAAAGATGGAGGGGAAAGGGGCAGGAGGTAGGATTCAGCTGACACAGGTTGTGAAGCAGCCAGTGAAGTCTAGCTTCTGCCACTGTTGGGAAACTCTGCTCTCAGCCAAAACTAGGCAATGGATAGCTGATTGGCAGTCACCCACATGTAAAAGGCAGTGTAAAAGCTACAGCAGAACTTTTATGTAGTATGACTGCTCTCACAGGTGACCCTACTTCTCACAGTATAGGACACGCCTGTGGCAGGCTGGAGAAGGATGTGCTGGGTGGGTGCCTAGGATAGGAACTGGACTGACTTCATAAGAAAGGTGAAAAGACGGACTTAAACAATTAACGTCCAATTCCTTTACTGGCATCTTTTTCCAAAATATTCAAAAAAAGTAATGTATTTAAGTGCAGTTGCACACTTAAAAGTGGAAACACTTACTCAGCATATCACAATTTGGATTCCAGATACACTCACTCATCAAATAGTTTAAAGCCTTAAACAATATCACTGGTTGGTCTTTTTTGTGATCTTTCCAAGGAATTTGATTAAGTAGATCACGTTACTCTCTCAGAAAAACTCAGGTTTTATGGAATTGATGGCTTAACACACAGTGATTGGGGAAAACTCACAAAAGGAGTCCCACTGGGTTTAATTTTGGGTCCACTCCTATTCTTTATAAACGTGAATGACTTTCTACATAACATTCAACAAGTAAATTGGTATTTTTTGCAGATGATACTAATGTTATAATAAATCCTAGTAGTGAGAAAGCAACAGAAGAATTGATAAATGATATTTTCCAAAGAATTATTAAGTGGTTCTCTGAAAATGGACTCTTCCTAAATTTTGAAAGAGAGAGAGAGAGAGAGAGAGAGAGAGAGAGAGAGAGAGAAACCACTACATTCAGGTCTGTACAACAAATAGGGTCATACCAACAACTGATGTAGCACATGAGCAGAGGTCAATAAATAGGGTAGGATGCTCCAAATTTTTGGGTATAGATATTGATGAAAATGTGACCTGGAAGAAGCACATTACTGAGATTCTCAAACAATTGAGTTCAGTTCTTTGTATAATTGCTAATCTAGGAAACTAACATATTTTGCATATTTCCATTCAATAATGTCAAATGAACAGTAATAATAATTTGTGGTGTTCACCTGTGGGCATCATGTAAGTACGTCCTCCAGGAGTTAAGACATTTTATTTGTCACAACACATATATATTCGCTGATGAAATTCATCATAAATAATCCATCACAATTTGAGAAGACCAGTGATGTCCATACTTACAACACTACAGGGAAAAATAACCTTTATTACCCACTGCTAAAGCTGTCAGTTGGAAAGGAGATCAATATGCAAGGAACAAAAATTTTGGATCATTTGGCCAATAACATAAAATGTCTGACAGGTAGTGAAGCAAGTTTTAAATCTAATTTAAAATCATTTCTCCTGGGCAACTCCTTCTATTCCATTGATAAATTTCTACTTAAAAATTGGTAACCAGCAAAAAAAGTGTAGCTGCATGGACAGGACTAAGAATAATAATGTGTTCATTAATGTTAACACTAATCCTGTGCACATACCCTGGAACCTGAATTGTTCCACATCATTTCAATAAAAAAAAAATCATTCAAATGGTACAGGAAACATCTAACTAACTAACTTGAATCTTCAGCAGGGGTATGATGCACATGGCAAGGAGTTGGGAGTACGTGTGGGATGAAGATCAACCAGGATATTTCATATATTGAGTGAGTGGTAGAATACCACTCTGAGAGGTTTGACAAGACCTGTGGGTAGGATTTGAAGCATGTTGGCTCTGCTTCACAACCTGTACCACCAGAATTCTCCTGTAAAATGTCAGTTTCACTGAACTACATAGATGAGATTTGCTATTACAATGCATATTTTGCCTCAATCTAACCCACCCCCCCTTTCTCATTGGCCTCAATAATCTCCCATTAGCTCTGCCACACACACACCTCCACCCCTGTCCCAATGGCCACAAATTTTATCCGTTCTACATTTACACTCACCTCTCCATAGCCTCCATCTTCTGCAGTTCTATCTCCACCTCTCAGTCCAATTTTCCTTGAAATGGTGAGCCAATCTAAACTTACCTCAGCCTGGACAAGAGGGAGTTTACTGTTGGCGCACTCCTATTTGTGGACTCGCTGCCTCCCTCAATTAGCTGTTGTCACCCTTGCTCGCAACCATCCATTCCCATCCCTATCCCCCACCCCCACCCCACCCACTCCACCCAATCAACTCTTCATCCTCACCCTAGTTAAGTTACACTGGTGGTACAATTTAGAAGTGCAGGTGTACATACATTCTGCACTAATGAGCTCTGGAAAAGGGCACAGCTTGAAAGCTTAGCAACATTTTCAGTCTTGTGAATGAAATTTTCACTCCGCAGCAGAGTTTACGCTGTTATGAAACTTCCTAGCAGATTAAAACTGTGTGCCAGACCGAGACTCGAACTCGGGACCTTTGCCTTTCGTGGGCAAGTGCTCTACCGACTGAGCTGCCCATGCACGATTCACGCCCTGTCCTCACAGCTTTAATTCCACCAGTACCTCGTCTCCTAACTTCCAAACTTCCCAGAAGCTCTCCTGCGAAACTTGAAGAACTAGCACTCCTGGAAAAAGGATACTGCAGAGACATGGCTCTGCCACAGCCTGGTGGATGTTTCCAGAATGAAATTTTCACTCTGCACTTAATCTGCCAGGAAGTTTCATAGCAGCATACACTCCACTGTTGAGTGAAAATTTCATTCTGGAATCTCTCAGGCTGTGGCAAAGCCATGTCTCCACAATATCCTTTCTTCCAGGAGTGCTAGTTCTGCAAAATTTGCAGGAGAGCTTCTGTCAATTTTGGAAGTTAGAGGAGGAGGTACTGGCGGAATTAAAGCTGTGAGGATGAGTCGTGAGTTTTGCTTGGGTAGCTGAGTCAGGAGAGCACTTTCCAGTGAAAGACAAAGGTCTTGAGTTTGAGTCTCGGTCTGGCACACAGTTTTAATCTGCCAGGAAGTCTCATTTTCAGTCTTGCTTATGTGTCTCCTGACCACTCTACACAACCATACAGTGAACTGTTACCTTTGCTTCTTCTATTATTCATAGTCCACCAAAGACTTTCCATTACCATACCATTACATCATCACATGACTATATTTATGGTTATTAATTAATTACTTTACATGGATAAGAACTTGCATTACATAATAAAATTCTGGCATGCCAAATTTCAACAGCAAGACTAGCCATCAACTGTTGTGGTAAATGTTACTTCAAATTACATTAAGTAATTTGTTATAGAAAAATTTAAGTGTCAAGGTACTGTTTTCCAACACCTGCATTATAAAACTACAGTACTGTTCACTATATTTAAGTTTTAGATTTTTTACTATCTGTCCAATAGAGAAACAAATTATCAGTCAAGTGATTTAACATAACTGCCTCACAACTACAATCTAACATAAGTTACATTTAACCTAATTGCAATAAATGACTAGCTGTAGTTGTAGAGGAGAAAGAAGTGAAAGCAGATGTTGGTGTAAAAAGTGTGGTGCTGGCATCCAAGTAGAAGACTATTCATAGGTCTGCCATACCCAACAATTGTACTAGCAGATATGTAAGATAATCATATTAGCTGAAACACACTAAGTCTGTTTTCACAACAACTAGTAGGGTATTTAAAACTGATGTCCTGAATTGATTAAACATGAGTAAATAGCTACTGATATGCAACATACCAGTTTATTTTGATATATATATATATAACAAGAGATGAAATCAGAATCCACATATATTCACAGATATCTTCAACATCACATTAAAAGGTCTACCAAGACATTATTAATCATGTATTTCTTATGTTTTGGACATGTCACAGTCTTAAATGGAAGACAAACCTGAAGAAACCTTTGCAGTGCTACTGCTGAATATAAGGGTAGGTGGGAGTAAGGCAGAACCAGGCAAGGACACAGCATATACTTACCCAGATTTTCCTCCCCGACGGTATCTTTTTGTTCTTCTACTAGAACCTCCCCTTGCTTTACGTTTTACACCTCTTCTAGGACTGCTGAAGTACGGTGAATCATGTCCAATGTTATCAGCACACAACCAATCTTCCTCTTGAGAATTCTGAGGTTCTTCTGGTGTTTCTTCTGCAAGCTCAGCAAGAAGTACTGCACAAGGTAACACAATAAAAATAAAATGCTTTATTAAATAATAATTTGTCAATGAAATTTAATTTTGTGAGTGTTAAAAATAAGGAGAATTTTTGTTGTGTACACATTTGTTGAGATAAAGCAGATTTTCTCGAAGTTCCTGTTTTTAAATGGATAAGTCTGAAATGCTAGTTCTAGGAAATCATCTACAGATTGCATAAACATAGCAAGTGATAAATAGTAACATCATCTTTCCCTTACAGCCTGGCCACCGAAGGATGGAATATTTGCAGTGACAAGAACATCCTTGCCCAGTATGCTGAGGGTCTGACCAAGGCCTTCACAAACAGACATTAACCCCCCCACCCTGACCTATTCCACAAACAGATATCCCGTGCCATTTCCCCTCACATCCCAATCCTCTCCAACAAGCAGTCAAAAAGGAGTGCCCTTTTCGTCACTCAGCACCACCCCAGACAGGAATAATGGAACCACATATTTTGCCAGCACTTCAATTACTTATCATCATGCCCTGAAATGAGGGAAATCCTATCAGAGCTCCTTCCCACCCTTCCTAAGGTGGTGTTCCACCATCCACCCAACCTCTCCAACATCCTATTCCATCACTATGCCACTCCCAATCCCAACCCCTTGCCACAAAGATCATATCCCTGTGGAAGACTCAGGTGCAAGATCTGCCCAATCCATCCACCCAGCACTTCCTATTCCAGTCCTGTTACTGGTTTATCCTACACCGTCAGGAACCGCCCCACCTGTGAAAGCTGCAATGTCATATACCAGCTCTGCTGCAATCATTGCACAGATTTTTACATTGGTACGACTACCAACGAGCTGTCCACCACGATGAACGGCCACCACCAAACTGTGTCCATGAGCCTATAGCACAACATGCAGCTGAACATAATATGAATAATTTCAGTAGCTGCTTCACTACCTGAGCCATCTAGATCCTCCCCTCCATCAGCAGCTTTTCTGAACTGCGCAGATGGGTGTTGTCCTTACAACAAATTCTCTGCTCCTGTAATTATTCTGGCCTCAACCTATGGTAACATACTATCCCCACATCCTCCAATCAACAGTTTCCACCCCCTCTTTCTTATCACCACCTCCCCATTCTTGTCTCCCACCCTCTTTGTTTTCTGCCCTGTGCCAATGTACCCGCCCATCTTTCCCCGCTCCTCTCCTTTTTCACTCCATTTTCCCCACCTCCCTATCCCTCAACCTCCTGACGCTGCACCTGCTGGCATCTAGTCCTTGCACATTCTGGCTGACCGTGCTCCTCTATCACATCAGCAATACACTGCTATCCCTTCCCCTTCCCCATCTCCTCCAGATTGCTGCTTCCATTACATATGATACTTGCATTCTGGTCTGAGCTGCTGCAGTTGGCAGTCATATGCGTGTGAGGTGTACTTGCTTGTGTGAATGAATCGTGTGTGTCTCTCTTTGTTTTTCTGACGAAGGCTTTGGATGAAAGTTTGTGTGTGAGAGTCTTTTAATTGCACCTGTCTGCTGCTTAACATGTTATCACTGCAGTAAGTGGCAATCTATCTTTTCCTGCATTGAACCTGAAGTGTCCATTGTTTGATTTCCATAGAAAGAAATATTTATGTAAAAATTAATTTAGATAGATGAATGTTATGTTGATCTTGCCTGATTGATCATTTGTATTCTAGTCCTCCTCCTTACCAAAGTCCAGCCCCTGACTGGGTTTGCTTGGGACATAAGTCATCAATGTACCTTTTTATTCTGACCTTAGATCATTATCTTCATGCCTGCTGAACTCATCAGATATTTTTGTAACAGATTTTAAGTGGTACTGCATTATATTTAGCTACCATGAAAAATAGAAATTAAAAAAGAGCCAAGGCAATACATTTCACATTCTGCTAACAGAAGAGACTTAGTCAAAGTTTCCAAATTTCAACACAAAAAGTAATGCTAGTTGGGCAGTACCCCCTTTGGAGAGTGTCTTCCAGAAATAGCAGAAAGTAATGTGTGTAAAAAATGTTGTTGTTGTGGTCTTCAGTCCTGAGACTGGTTTGATGCAGCTCTCCATGCTACTCTATCCTGTGCAAGCTGCTTCATCTCCCAGTACCTACTGCAACCTACATCCTTCTGAATCTGCTTGGTGTATTCATCTCTTGGTCTCCCTCTACGATTCTTACCCTCCACGCTGCCCTCCAACACTAAATTGGTGATCCCTTGATGCCTCAGAACATGTCCTACCAACCGATCCCTTCTTCTAGTCAAGTTGTGCCACAAACTTCTCTTCTCCCCAATCCTATTCAACACCACCTCATTAGTTACGTGATCTACACATCTAATCTTCAGCATTCTTCTGTAGCACCACATTTCGAAAGCTTCTATTCTCTTCTTGTCTAAACTATTCATCGTCCATGTTTCACTTCCATACATGGCTACATTCCATACAAATACTTTCAGAAAAGACTTCCTGACACTTAAATCTATACTCGATGTTAACAAAATTCTCTTCTTCAGATACGCTTTCCTTCCCATTGCCAGTCTACATTTTATACCCTCTCTACTTCGACCATCATCAGTTATTTTGCTCCCCAAATAGCAAAACTCCTTTACTACTTTAAGTGTCTCATTTCCTAATCTAATACCCTCAACATCATCTGACTTAATTCGACTACATTCCATTATCCTCGTTTTGCTTTTGTTGATGTTCATCTTATATCCTCCCTTCAAGACACTATCCATTCCGTTCAACTGCTCTTCCAATTCCTTTGCTGCCTCTGACAGAATTACAATGTCATCGGCGAACCTCAAAGTTTTTATTTCTTCTCCATGGATTTTAATACCTACTCCAAATTTTTCTTTTGTTTCCTTCACTGCTTGCTCAATATACAGATTGAATAACATCGGGGAGATGCTACAACCTTGTCTCACTCCCTTCCCAACCGCTGCTTCCCTTTCATGTCCCTCAACTCTTTATAACTGCCATCTGGTTTCTGTACAAATTGTAAATAGCCTTTCGCTCCCTGTATTTTACCCCTGCCATCTTCAGAATTTGAAAGAGAGTATTCCAGTCAACATTGTCAAAAGCTTTCTCTAAGTCTACAAATGCTAGAATCGTAGGTTTACCTTTCCTTAATCTAGCTTCTAAGATAAGCTGTAGGGTCAGTATTGCCTCACGTGTTCCAATATTTCTACGGAATCCAAATTGATCTTCCCCAAGGTCGGCTTCTACTAGTTTTTCCATTTGTCTGTAAAGAATTCGCGTTAGTATTTTGCAGCCGTGACTTATTAAACTGATAGTTCGGTAATTTTCACATCTGTCAACAGCTGCTTTCTTTGGGATTGGAATTATTATATTCTTCTTGAAGTCTGAGGGTATTTCGCCTGTCTCATACATCTTGCTTACCAGATGGTAGAGTTTTGTCAGGACTGGCTCTCCCAAGGCCATCAGTAGTTGTAATGGAATGTTGTCTACTCCCGGGGCCTTGTTTCGACTCAGGTCTTTCAGTGCTCTGTCAAACTCTTCACGCAGTATCATATCTCCCATTTCATCTTCATCTACATCCTCTTCCATTTCCATAATATTGTCCACAAGTACATCGCCCTTGTAGAGACCCTCTATATACTCCTTCCACCTTTCTGCTTTCCCTTCTTTGCTTAGAACTGGGTTTCCATCTGAGCTCTTGATATTCATACAAATGATTCTCTTTTCTCCAAAGGTCTCTTTAATTTTCCAGTAGGCAGTATCTATCTTACCCCTAGTGAGATAAGCCTCTACATCCTTATATTTATCCTCTAGCCATCCCTGCTTAGCCATTTTGCACTTCCTGTCGATCTCATTTTTGAGACGTTTGTATTCCTTTTTGCCTGCTTCATTTACTGCATTTTTATATTTTCTCCTTTCATCAATTAAATTCAATATTTCTTCTCTTACCCAAGGATTTCTACTAGTCCTCGCCTTTTTACCTACTTGATCCTCTGCTGCGTTCACTACTTCATCCCTCAAAGCTACCCATTCTTCTTCTACTGTATTTCTTTACCCCATTTCTGCCATTTGTTCCCTTACGCTCTCCCTTAAACTCTGTACAACCTCTGGTTCTTTCAGTTTATCCAGGTGCCATCTCCTTAAATTTCCACCTTTTTGCAGTTTCTTCAGTTTTAATCTACAGTTCATAACCAATAGATTGTGGTCAGAGTCCACATCTGCCCCTGGAAATGTCTTACAATTTAAAACCTGGTTCCTAAATCTCTGTCTTACCATTATATAATCTATCTGATACCTTTTAGTATCTCCAAGCTTCTTCCATGTATACAACCTTCTTTTATGATTCTTGAACCAAGTGTTAGCTATGATTAAGTTGTGCTCTGTGCAAAATTCTACCAGGCGGATTCCTCTTTCATTTCTTACCCCCAATCCATATTCACCTACTACGTTTCCTTATCTCCCTTTTCCTACTACCGAATTCCAGTCACCCATGACTATTAAATTTTCGTCTCCCTTCACTACCTGAATAATTTCTTTTATCTCATCATACATTTCATCAATTTCTTCATCATCTGCAGAGCTAGTTGCCATATAAACTTGTACTACTGTAGTAGGTGTGGGCTTTGTGTCTATCTTGGCCACAATAATGAGTTCACTATGCTGTTTGTAGTAGCTTACCCGCATTCCTATTTTTTTATTCATTATTAAACCTACTCCTGTATTACCCCTATTTGACTTTGTATTTATAACCCTGTATTCGCCTGACCAAAAGTCTTGTTCCTTCTGCCACCGAACTTCACTAATTCCCACTATATC
Source organism: Schistocerca nitens (assembly GCF_023898315.1). Taxonomy (NCBI): domain Eukaryota; kingdom Metazoa; phylum Arthropoda; class Insecta; order Orthoptera; family Acrididae; genus Schistocerca; species Schistocerca nitens. Next base: position 74,479,880 of record NC_064621.1, read on the forward strand.
TAACTTTAACCTATCCATTTCCCTTTTTAAATTTCTAATCTACCTGCCCGATTAAGGGATCTGACATTCCACACTCCGATCCGTAGAACGTCAGTTTTCTTTCTCCTGATAACGACAACCTCTTGAGTAGTCCCCGCCCGAAGATCCGAAAGGGGGACTATTTTACCTCTGGAATATTTTACCCAAGAGGACGTCATCATCATTTAACCATACAGTAGAGTTGCATGCCCTCGGGAAAAATTACGGCTGTAGTTTCCCCTTGCTTTCAACTGTTCGCAGTACCAGCACAGCCAGGCCGTTTTGGTTAGTGTTACAAGGCCAGATCAGTCAATCATCCAGACTGTTGCCCCTGCAACTACTGAAAAGGCTGCTGCCCCTCTTCAGGAACCACGCATTTGTCTGGCCTCTCAACAGATATCCCTCCGTTGTGGTTGCACCTACGGTACGGCTATCTGTATCGCTGAGGCACGCAAGCCTCCCCACCAACGGCAAGGTCCATGGTTCATGGGATGGGGGGGTAAAAAAATAGAGTCTTAAATTCCTGATCACTGTAGAAGTAACAAAGCCCAAAGTTCCATCAAGAGAGCAAGTGTCAGCTGCAACAATACAAGGCCCGATATATGTGCAGCCTCAACACCTGTATGTCTAATGCAGTTATATATTTCTACCACCCAAAAGTTAGAATGTTCTGTTAAGTGTGCCAGTCAGTTGTTAATGATGTGAGCCTTTTTGCTGCTCTTCATGATTATCATCCAACAACTTCAATAATTGTAAGATTACTTTGTTCCATTTTGATTAATAAATCATTTGTCATGTTTTTATGATAAATGATTTGCTTATCAGTAATTACAGTTTGTTACTTGAACACAAAAAGATGGAATTACTCAATTTGTTACCATCATATTCATTAGATATTTTTTCCCTTTATTTCCTATACTATAATGGTGGTTACCATATCATATCTACAGGAAACACTGAAATGCTTATGAGGTATCATATCATTAAACTTATCATTCTGTAATTTATTTAAGCCATCAAGACTCAAACGGTCAAGTTAATTTTTCAGGAAACATTTTCTTTTGAGAGGAATCTTTAATTTACCAGGTTACATGCCAAGTGACCATAAAAATATTGAGCATAAATTATTGTTTATATTAAAAAAACACAGTTCATTTCAAAACTCTAATTCCCTCTTTCCAGCAATCAGTTTACTTTCTATGAAAAATCATTAAACAGAGAAATTATCGGTAAGTAAAGTTTTCACTTACCTGAAACTACTTTTGTTATTTGAACTTTTAAGCTTCTTTGTTTCCCAGATTTAACATTATTCTTTTGTTGTGCTAATCTTTTTCTGATATAGATAATACGATTATCTGAATAACATACTAACTAGGAAATTAGGAGATGGGGAAAATTACAAACCTGAGACATTGAGATGAAACTCCGTAACCACTGCATAGACACACATTTTACCAACCAAATAGTACACTCAACTAGTATACTTTTGTAGTTATCTAACCTACTGTTAAACAAGTTATTACCTGATTCAAAGGTACTACATCACTACTGAATTTGGCCCTTGTATCATTACAACATCGGTCTCGTAAACTGGAAGAATGGTGTACCAACCACATGCCCCTTCATATCTGCATCCAGTGATGTCTGTGGACTGAGGTACCAGGAAAAAAAATATGTGTGTTGCATCTTTCATTTAAAAATTTGTTGTACAACCAGGCTGCCGCAAGATGACAGACATTCGACCGCTAGCTACCGATGGCCATCGAAAACTCACATGTAAGGCATGTTCCACAACTCATGTAGAATCAGTAATACTCGAAGTACATACCCAATTTTTCAGCGGCATGTTGCTGAGTAATCTGAAGGAGTGCTTTCCCATACTTCTCAAAGTTAGCTTTTGTTACATGGGATATTTGCAACATTTCTTCTTCTGTTTCAGGCATCAGTTGTGACATTGCTTGAATAGCCTATATGATGACAAACAGAAACCATCAATGTCAAATTTTCAAAAGAAATATAATAAGTTTTTGTAAGATAAAATAAAATAAATCTATTCAGACTGCTAACTCACACCACCACTACGAACGGGAGAGCCAACAAGCACCTTGTACAAAATATTAAATCATTTAATTGCGTCACATAACTGTTAATAAAAGGAATTATCTATTAATGTCTTGTTTCAGAGAGTCCATGACAAAGACGTGTATCTGCATAACAAGTACCATATTTGCGCAAATATAGTACACATGCACATATAGGTCCAACCTATACTTTTGACAAGAGATTATAGTAAAAAGTAAATCTAGAATATAGACTGCACTCCTAAATTTACACGAAAGTTCATTTAGACAGGACTTTGAGCTGCATCTCTCCCCCTGCCCTTTCTCAACTCCCTCATAACTAAGTGTGACTCATCACCAGCAGGAGAGGTTACAGTATGAAGTTCAAGCAGGAAAAAACTATCTTCTTCCACTCCCTTTCTTCAACTATCTCATAACAAAGGATGACTCATCACCAACAGGTTAGTTTTGCATATTAGGTGGTCTGATGACACAGTGGTAAACAAGTTCAAAATGAGGGCAAGAGAAAAGTTTATCATTTAGTTTCTCATTAACAACAGGGAAGGAGCGCACTAGTAACACAGTGAAATTTAAACTTCAAGTTACCAGCTATGCAAAAGAACATGGGAATTGGGAGGAGGAGGACGAGATTAGTGATTAAAATCTTGCTGGCAAGGAAGTCATTAGAAACGGATCATAAGCTCAGATTAGGAAAAGATGGAGAAGAAAAGTGGCTGTGCCGTTTTGAAGGAACCAACCCGGCATTTGCCTTAAGTGATTTAGGGAAATCACAGAAAGCCTAAATCAGGATGGCCGGACATGAGTTTGAACTGTCGTCCTCCCAAATGCGAGTCCAGTGTGCTAACCATGCCACTACCCCCCTCGGTATGGGAAGTGAGAAGTCGGACACAGATTTCATGTTGATGAAAAAAAGCATTACTCTGTGGTGTATAAATGAAGAGAAACTGTTAAAGAGTTCAAAAAGTCAGTGAGTCATTTCGAGGGTAAAAAGTACAAATATCCAGATGTCGAAAGAGATTTGCTTGATTTTGTAGTTTAAAACAGGAAATGTCGATACGTCATTACAATTTGAATAAATCAAATCGAAGACTGCAAAACAGCACATAAAAGAAAAATTTTGGCAATGGAGTTTAATGTTTCATATGGGTGGGTTCAGTGATGAATGTAACGAAATAATCTATCTGTTCGTCGCAGAACTACAACTACGCAAAAACTGCCTAAAGCTTAGGAAAACAGTTTGACGTCTTTTCAGTGTTATGCGATCCAATTTCATCAAATCATCTTCCATTAGAAAAGTGGAATGTGTTACGCAACTGTGATGTGTTCTAGCTTTATTAAAGCAGATCCTGATTTTGGCTAGTAATTAGCCATCATCAATGCAGTATTTCAGAGTTGTTATACATGTCCTAGTATGTCTACACCTGTTGTTCAGGCTTCTGTTACAGTTCATTAAAGACTACTCAGTCTGTTTTAATGAAGCTAGAACAAAAATGACAACTGATTGCTGCTCTCTACCAATTTAGAAATGATCCAACATCGACACAACATATTTATTTACATTCTAAAATACAGAATGTAGACAAATGTCAGTCTATTCCGATATGCTGAACAGCACTATAATAAATAATGTAGGGTAATATAATGTGCAAATACATACATGTGTGCTGAAAAGCAGTGGTGCATAGTGATGTTGAGCATTATGGCTGATGTATGAAAACTGCCACTGTATGGTTTTTAATTAGAGAACCCTCTCCAAGGGAGAAAGCTTTTCAGCTTGTATTATTGTAAGAGCTCGTGACAGTGGGTGGATGACAGAGGAACTTGCCCTACACTGGATGTCTGCAGCATGCAATAAATGGCCAGGAGCTCTTCATCACTAAAAATAAGTGCTTCGGTTGGATAGTTTTTAAGGCACATTGATGATCGAGTGAAACAAAAACTGAAAGATGGAAACTGTGATCTAGCAATTATTCCTTGTGGCATGACACATACGCTGCAGCCCATGGAGGTGTGTATCAATCGTCCATTCAAAGCAAGTGTGAGACAAGTCTATAGAAAACATTATGAAGAAAGCAACTTCGATACCAGGAGGCCATTTGCAAATGTGTGTCTGTGCCAGAAGTGTGTCATTGGATTTTGGCTGCTTGGTGGTCAACATGGGAAGAACATGTCATTGAAAGTTTCAAAAAACAGGAATTTCCAGTAATCTTAGCGGAGCTGAAGATGACCTTTGTGACAGTAACTCTGGACAGCATTCTCTATCATACAGTGAAGATGAAGAATCAGATGCTGGTAATGCTAAGATGGTAAAAAGCTATAGTGCTCAGTTTGGGTAAGTACAAACAAGCTGACACAGTTTACTGAAACAAACGCAATTTTCTTTTTCTCAAGAATAGCTACTGTATTTGCAAACAAGGTATAAGTTTTTCTGCTACTTTGCATCTTTGATGGATTACAAAAGTAGCTGCAGTAACTTGGAATGGTATTAATTTCAACCCAAAATATATGTGTACATGTCACTCTGAGATTGACTATTTATAATCTGACACGAAAAATCTCAATTATAGGCCACATCATGATTTTTCAAGACAAAATTTAGGAGATGAAGTGCAGCTTGTATTTGCACAAATACTGTAATAGAAATATCTTGTGGTCAGTTAAGGAAACTAACTATTTTCTTACCTGTACATTCATAATAGATGCACTGCTAACACCCAGAGAGTCAGCAATTGCATTACACATATCCATAAGATCGCTGTAACATCTCTCTTCCAACAGCTTAAGTTCTTTAGCAGCTGGAGAATCAGTAACTGCAGTAGAGGCAGTTGTATCTTTGGCTGCACTTGATCCTTTCATAGCCATTGTCAACTGAAAAAGTAATGTATTATTCAAAGTATGTCAGTTTACTTTTACACAAGCCAGGATTACTGTCATAAGTATACCATGTGAGCCAAAGCAAGTATGTTTAATGGCTCTGAGCACTATATGACTTAACTTCTGAGGTCATCAGTCACCTAGAACTTAGAACTAATTAAACCTAACTAACCTAAGGACATCACACACATCCATGCCCGAGGCAGGATTCGAACCTTCGACCGTAGCGGTCGCTCAGTTCCAGACTGTAGCGCCTAGAACCGCACGGCCACTCCGGCCGGCATGTTTAATGAAGAGCATTCTAGCTAAGAATATAACAAATTAATAAACTTCTGAAACTGAAAAGGAAAACCAGAGGAAAGGAAAGCCACAAAAAAGCTGGTAGCATTTACACCACTAGTCAAGTGATTAATGCAACAACAGAACAGAAAAAAAAATGAAAGTCCCACAGTAACAGCAGGCACCTACTCAATTATAAACTTCATGAGGGTGAGTGGAATGTTGTGGTGAAAATGAAGGGCTGCTTCTTATCAAACACACTGACAACTGGGTCACAGCATGTTAGCTGACAGAATGACAAAGTTGTGCAAGAATAATGCACCTCCAGTGATGAATGTTTATGTACTGAACACTCTAAGTATCAGTTAGGTGCTGGTTGTTGTTGTTGTTCCCCCCCCCCCCCCCCCCCATTGCAGGTAATAAATGTGACACAATGGTAACTATCACGTGCGTGGAACCCATATCAGATAGGACTAATAGGGGATATTGGATGTACACAGGGAAGGGCAGCACAAATGCTGATAGGCTTGTTCAACCCACGGGAGAATGTTGCAGAGATACTGAACAAACTGAACTGGCTGACTCTTGAAGACAGAATAAACTATTCTGAGAAAGTCTATTAACAAAGTTTCAAGAACCGACTTTAAATGACTACTCTAGGGATATACTACAACTCCCTATGTATTGCTCACATAGGGATCATGAGAATAAGATTGGAATAATTACTGCACGCACAGATGCATCCATTCAAGCAATCGTTCTTCCCATGCTCCATATGTGAATGAACAAGAAGAAACCCTAATAACTGGTACAAAGGGACGTGTCCTCTGCCAGGCACTTCATGGCGGTTTGCAGAGTGTAGGTGTAGAGGTAGGTGTTGCACACCAATAATGAAGGTGGCAAAAGATGGACAGCGATCGATAGAGAACATTATTTAACAGTATTTTTAAATTCATAAATCAATTTTGAGAGATTATTTCAAAAAGGTAAACAGGATGATATGCAGGAAACCACAAATATTTAATCTTGCCCTGTTGTGAATGTTAACAACTGCGAATGCAGCCACCCAGTTCCTAATCTGGCAGGGGCAGGTATCAGATGGTGCACAAACCTTGTTCGTCAACTGACTTAAAAATATACACATTGACACCACGGCCTTTGCTGTACTGTTGATTGTGGAAGTGCAGCAGAAAAGTTTTCTGTAAAGTACTACAATCGCTTTTATTGATGTGAATAATTTGTAATAAATTGCAGCAATTGTGCCCTTTATTCCTCTGGAATAAGGCAAATGATGGTGGATTTGACAATAAGAAGAATAACTGCACGAGTCTAGTTCAAAACGAACACTTATATACACCATTATTGACACGCTTTTCACCTCCGTACAGTGCCACACTCATCAAGAGATGATAGGTTCCTGTCACCACTCACTAGGTTTGTCCAGTGCCACACTAATTTTGAATGTTAGGTGCAAGCTTCTGTAGCATAAGAGGGGAGGGGGGGATGCGGGGGGGGGGGGGGGATGGATGGATTTGTGTGTGTGTGTGTGTGTGTGTGTGTGTGTGTGTTAACTAGACTCATGCAGTCATGCTTGTTATTGTCAAATCCACCACCATCTGCAAACAATGGAAAATCCAGGCTGGAAATATAACAGTATTATGAAAAGGAAAGTTGCCTCTCACCATATAGCGGAGATGGTGAGTCACACTTAGGCACAACGATAAGACAGTCACAAATAAGCTTTCAGCCAGTAAAGCCTTCATCAAAAGTGGCTTCAGATGCCAGAGACTGCAGTCATGTGTGAGTGAGTTGCATTTCCATGTGTATGTGTGTGGGGGGGGCACAAGCTTGTTGTCTATTTTTGACAAAAGCCTTACTGGCCGAAAGTTTATTTGTGAGTGTCTTTTTGTTGTGCCTATATGCAGTTCAGCATCTCTGCTATATGGTGAGTGGCAACTTTCCTTTTAATAATATTTCACCATCATTTTCCTTATTCCAGTTGAATAAAGAGCAACATTGCTGCAGTATATTACAAATTTTTCTCATCAATAAACGTGATTGTAGCACTTTACAGAAAACTTTTCTGCTGTAATCCCACGATCCACAGTACAGCAAAGGCCATGACATCAATGTGTATATTCAGATTCGGAACTAGGTGGCTGCATCTGCAATTGTTCAGATGTTACAAAGATAGTTTTGTTGCATGGTGTTGTATATTAGTTCAAATTTTTCTTCCTTGTATTATTGCTTTTTATATGTGATGGTTCTCCTCTATTGTGAGTTTTTGATAGAGACTTTTATTTTCTCTGAGAACTTTAATATTGGTCTCAATACTATTTAAATTGTTGTTTTACTCTATGAGATGATTTGCATAAATGGAATGTGTATTATCACTTTTTAAGGCTCAGAGACATTTTTTTTGCTCTATGAAAAAAGATGGGCATGAACTGCACGTTAACTGATACATGCCACTTTTCTTAAATTTGTCAGTGGAGGTGTTGTTAGCCTTGAGATGTTTCTGTACTTTGTTGTTTGTGCAGTACATAAAATAATGGTAACTCGAAAATTACCTTAAAATAAATTGATTCACATAAATTTAATGCTGTTTTCACGAGGTACTGAATTACTCTATGATAATGAGTGTCTTACTACATTGTGTAGGATATAAATAAATTATGTTTCTCAGGTCTACTATCTTTTGCTCCTGGATGTTATAGTTTCATTTATCATGGAAATAGCCATTACGTTTTTCATATTCTCTAGACGTGTTAACTATTTCAATCCAAGAACATTGTGCAACATGTGACTGAAGTGTTTTACCTGCACATTTTGAGTGACGCTTTGTAACCTTAACAGCCCGCATCTCGTGGTCGTGCGGTAGCGTTCTCGCTTCCCACGCCCGGGTTCCCGGGTTCGATTCCCGGCGGGGTCAGGGATTTTCTCTGCCTCGTGATGGCTGGGTGTTGTGTGCTGTCCTTAGGTTAGTTAGGTTTAAGTAGTTCTAAGTTCTAGGGGACTTATGACCACAGCAGTTGAGTCCCATAGTGCTCAGAGCCATTTGAACCATTTTTGTAACCTTAACAACAAGAGTGTTCCTCAAAGTGGTTGTTTAGCACAACTGGTAAGATTCTTACTTCATATGCTCAAGGTTGTGAGTCTGAATCCTATCAATTTCTTGAAATTCTATTTTTAAATTTTGTCAAAATAAGCTTTTGTACTAATTTATGTCACTGATATTTTATTGCTTTTGTATATTATTTATTTGATCAATAATGAGAAACTAATGTAGTTGTATAGTGCTTAGTAAAGAATTCCAGGAATAATAAGAGTAAATTCAGTCTTTAGAGTTCTGGCAGTTGAGAACAACAGGATTTAATTTAGAAATTAAGGAATTGAAGACCAAAAATGAATTTTCTTTAAAAGAACTTAATGCACAGAAAGAAGCAGCACTAAACATGTGATGTAGCCTTAGTAAAACAAATGCTCTTTCTGTGTTCTTTCATTAAAAGGGGACAAAAATGTCATCTGACATGAAAGAAAAAATAAATTACACAAAAGTGTAAGCAATGTGTTGTCAAAGTGTTTTCCACTAGGGCAGATATGGTACCTGTTGAAAGAAAACAAAAGGGAAAAATGGAATTCAAAGGACATTGCCCATTCATTGACTTTAAGAGCTCTATTGCCAAAAGCATATGCTTATTTGCAAAAGTGAAAAGTGCCTTTGCCTTGCACGGTAACACTTCAGAAACGGATGAAGGAATTTAAATGTAGACCAGATATTCTCGAAGATATCCTACGTATTGAAGACTAAGTGAAACACTTTCACTACCCAAGAGAGATTATCAGTTTTGACATTCGATGAAATGAATGTTGGTGGCTGCATATGTTACACTTCATCAGAGGATATACGAGGTGGTCCACATTGAAATATTCAAATATGCAAGATTCATGGGTTGTGTGGACAGTGGTAGCAACCAGTTTATTATGATTTCATCACAGTTATGATTAGCAGTTTGCTTCAGAGCCCCATCAAGGCAGTTTAGGAAATGGGAATATATGCTGTAGCTATGATATAGGTGGTAAAAATATAAACGTTTGGAAGAAATTGTGTTTCAATACAGATAAATCAAGCAGACAAAACCAGGAATGTATGGGTTTTCTCCTTGAGGAACCATTTCATTGATAGAGGAAGTAAGCTACCTAATAGGTACAAGATAACTAACACAATTATATGGGAACTTTTTAAACATAAAAAAAGTGACCTAACAGTAACATACCACATTACTGAAGCACACTTAAATGTGACTGGATGAGCAAAGCAGAATGTAATGATAGCAGAATGCTTAAATGGATGGCTCAGGTTTTTAAGTATGTTCTTCACAAAGACACTGAAAGAAATTTTTATTGAACTTATTAATGACATCTCTGATGTCCAAGATGAATGCTCACCTCTGCGTAGTGGTCATGGAATGAATCTCTTAATTCAGGAGAAGACTCTAAAGAGATTCTTAAACATTTGTTCAGGAATGCAAGTTGGTGACACATTCTTGCCTTTCCATAAAGGTTTCATTGCGTCAATAAAATCTCTCTTTGCTCTTTTAGAAAGTGTGAATGTCAGCTACATATAAACTTCCAGATTAAATCAAGATTGCTTGGGAATTTATTTATTTATCTTTTTTTGTGAGGGTACAAGGATTAGATATATTTGACAACAACCTTACATCATTTGAAGTAAGGAACAGAGTGCATCTCCTTATATTGACAGATAGTGCAAGTGATATTTCTTTCTCTGGGAAAAGACCAGTTACTGAAGACTTAAATGCAGAGTCTTCTCAGTGTGACATCCACTCAGATTCTGCATTCTTAAGTTTAATTACCAGTGAGCTCTGTGTAACTGTTGCAGATGAATTGCCAGTATGATACAACCCCAAAGCTGTGAACTTCAAAGAAAATGTATTAACAGATGTGGTATCAGTGTGCGATGACTCTGTAGTCTCGAATGTTCTTCTGGATGTGGTGGAGACCATCTCGGGCTAAACTGCATTTAAGTGCCAAAACATTGATGAATCATTAAGTTTTCCAGAAGGAAAAAGTGATGTAAGACAGCCTAATGCAGACTGGATATCAATTATATCTTGTGTGGTCTCTACTCTCCAATGCCACGTTGGACAAATGAAGTTTTGACATTTGAAGAAGAATTTGTTGCTTTTCATGGAAATAGAGTGTACAAACAAAAATACACTGTAAAGTCTCTGTGCTCTACTCTGAAACAAAAGTTTCTTGAGGTTCATGAGACAGGTATTGCTCTCTATGTAAGAACAAGAACATTTATATGGATTAGGTATCTGAACCAAGAAGCACCACTGGAAGCCATGAAGAAATGTGCCACAAGGAGGAAGCAGCTATGGCTTTCATCTTCATATAAATCAGGAACAGGCTCATGGGCCTCCAACCAATAGCAAGTGCTTTTGCCGGAATGGTCTCCCTGGACTGGACTGCACACAGCAGCAGCATCTGATGGGAGAAGCAGCCTGTGGGTAGTGGGGGAAGGTGTAGCGTTGCTTGTGGGTGCATGCAGTGACATGGTGGGAACAGGGTAAGGATGCTAGGTGCATGGAGGGGGCAGGGGGGGGGGGGGTGGGCAGAAAAGTAAGAGGGGGGAAAGTACTAGTGGATGTATCGGTGGAGTAGGAGACTGTGTAGTGCTGAAGTAGGTGTAGGGAAGGGGCTAGGTGGATGAAGGACAGGGACTAGCGAAGATTGAGGCCAGACCAGGTTACAGGAATTTAGGATATACTGCACGGAGCATTCCCACCTGCGCAATTCAGAAAAACTAATGTTGGCAGGAAGGATCTAGTTGGTGTAGGCTGTAAAGCAGTCACTGAAATGAAGCATGTTGTCGCGGGCAGTATGTTTGGCTACAGAGGTGGAGTAGGTACGGACAAGGGCCTGCATAGGTTCAGTGGGCAGTGTAACGCCACTGCAAAAGGGGTGATATTCCACAACCTACTGAACCTACTCCACCCATTCCCAACCCCTTGCCCCATGGCTTATAGCCCTGTAATACACCTAGATCCAAGACCTGTCCCATATATCCTCCCACAACCAACTACTCCAGTTTGGCCACAGGCATCAACTATTCCATCAAAGGCAGGGCTACTTTTGAAAGCAGTAATGTGATCTCAAACTAAGCTGCAACCACTGTGCTGCTTTCTATGTGGGCACGACAGCCAACAAGTTGTCTGTCCCCACGAATGATCGCTGAAACTATTGCCAAGAGACAGCTGGGCCACCCAGCTGCTGAACACACTGCCCACAACAACATTTCAATGGCTGCTTTCAAAGCCTATGCCATCTGAATCCTTCCTACAAACACTAGCTTCTCTGAATTGCACAGGTGGGAACTCTCCCTACAATATATACTAAACAAAACTCCATCTGAACAGGCCTCTGAAGGCTCAATGGTACAGACGGCCGCCGTGTCATCCTCAGCCGATAGGCATCGTTGGATACTGATATGGAGGGGCTTTGGTCAGCACACTGCACTCCCAGCCCCTATCAGTTTTTGTGACCACAGCCACTACTTTTCAATCAAGTAGCTACTCAACTGTCCTCAAAAGGGCTGAGTGCACCCCACTTGCCAACAAGGTTCAACAGACTCTGACGATGACCCATCCAAGTACTAGCCAAGCCTACATCCTGTAACCAACACTGGCCTCACGTTTCGCTAGTCCATGTCCTTCCTTCACCTACCCCCTTCCCTAGTCCCACTCCAGTGCTACAGAGCATTCTATTCCACCAATACCCCCACAAGTCTTTCCCTCCTCCTCCTCCTCTCCCCTTCCCCTCCCATTCCCTCAAACCTCCCCACCTCCCTCAAACCTCCTGACTACACCTTGCAGCCCTACCCTGCCCCCACCACGTCCCTATACCTTCCCACAAGCAGCACTACAAAACACTTGTTTGGCCATTTCTGGAGTATTTTTCATCAACTGGGGAGAGTGTATATTTTACAGTGTCTGTATAGTTTGATGTATGCATGCATGCCCAAAGGAACATTGCACAGAACTATACAGACACTATATAATATAGACACTGCCCTACTGTATTTCATGCCAAAGCATGACAATCTGACAAGCAAAACAATGTCACTCCCTGTGCAGGAATCATACAATTTGTATGCGAGCACTAATGTATACAGATACTAAGACATATGGAAGTTTGAGTTGTTCCTGGAGGCATGCTTGGGTGGCCAAGGCAGTTAAGGTGAGCACTCCCATGAAGCTAGAAATCCAGGTTCGAGTCCAAGTCCGGCACAAATTCTGATATGTTACTAGTAAATCATATAGTCGCTGTACAATCATATTTGCAATTTGTGAATACATCACATAATATACTTTTCATCAGTCTGGGACTCTTACCATGTAGGATTGACAGATAAGATAAAGGAGATCCAACAAGAAGTGACATTTCATCAATGGATCATTTAGTGTGTTACAGAGATGCTCTCTACATGAGAGCCATTGTGTATCAAGGAGAAGGTTACTGTTGAGATTCTGAGGGCATACCTTTAGAAGAAGAGTCGGGCAACGTGTTACTTCCGCCCACATAAATCTCACTAAGTGGCCAAAATGAAAAAATCTGAGCAATTACAGCTCATACAGAAGTTTACTGACAGTCATTCTTTCCATGCACCATTTCTCAATGCAGCAGAGAAAACGGAAATTATAACATTACCATAGGTACCCTCTACCACACACACCATAATGGGGCTTGTTGAGTATAAATATCACTGTACAAATGAGATTAGCAATAAACTTTTGAAAATTGGGACTCATGTTGTAAATGCAGAGAAGAAAAACTAATGCATTTCTGATGAAATGAGGAGTATATTAATAAGCAGGAGATTACAGACAAAGAGGGCATTCCTTGGAAAAAGAAGTCTAACAGTATTAAAAATAGGTCTAAGATGAAGAAGAAATTTTTTGAGAACGTATGCACAACAGTATATGGAAGTGAATTATGGATTGAGAGTAAACCGGAAAAGAAGAAAATCAAAGGTTTTGAGATTTGGTGTTATAGAAGGATGCAGAATCAAGTGGACTGGAAAGATAAGAAATGAGGTGGTTCTCCAGAGAATAAGGGAGAAAAGGAGCACACGAAAAACACTGAACAGAAGAAGGGATAGGATCATTGGAGATATGTTAAGACACCAGGAAATAACTTCCATGATTACAGCAGAAGCTGCAGACTGCAAAAACTGTATGGGACGGCAAACGTTGGCATATATCCAACAAATTAACACTACTGAGTGGAAGTGATACTCAAATGAAAAGATTGAAACAGGAGAGGAAGTTGAGGCAGCTGCACCAAATCCATCAAAGAGATGATGACAAAAAAAACAGTAAGTTTAAAATGCATTACTTTCACACACAAGCACAGGAGTCTTCCTACTCCAGAAATTTCAAGTCCTCCACTTGTGGACTGACCCCAGTAATATTTCACTGTAACATGGGGGGCCTTTCCAGCAGTGAAATTTGTCTCTGCCTAACCCCTTATCCTTCTGTCAAGTTGGGGAACTTGAAATGGATCGTGTCCTGGATGAGCTTCATAGTTCACAGTGTCTGTAGATCCAAGAGATAAGGCTGGAGTTGAGTGGTATGACAACTTTGACCTCTTATGGTCCACTTCCCAATACTAGCGTCCAGCTGCTCCAACATGCTAACTCTTTGTGCTACCTTTTTCACTGTGGTTGCAAACAGCAGGGTGAAAACAGCAAGATTAATGTACTCTTTCCCACATTAACAAAAAATGCTCATTTTATGATAGAAAGTAAGCAATCAGCCAGTGATCACTGCTCACTCAACTGTAAAAATTTCACCAAGAACAATTTTGTTGTTGCCGTTGTGGTCTTCAGTCCTGAGACTGGTTTGATGCAGCTCTCCATGCTACTCTATCCTGTGCAAGCTTCTTTATCTCCCAGTACCTACTCCAACTTACATCCTTCTGAATCTGTTTCGCGTATTCATCTCTTGGTCTCCCTCTATGATTTTTACCCTCCACGCTGCCCTCCCAATACTAAATTGGTGATCCCTTGATGTCTCAGAATATGCCCTACCAACTGATCCCTTCTTCTAGTCAAGTTGTGCCACAAACTTCTTTTCCCCTCAATCCTATTCAATACCTCCTCATTAGTTATGTGATCTACCCATCTAATCTTCAGCATTCTTCTGTAGCACCACATTTCAAAAGCTTCTATTCTCTTCTTGTCCAAACTATTTATCGTCCATGTTTCACTTCCATACAAGCTACACTCCATACAAATACTTTCAGAAACGACTTCCTGACACTTAAATCTTCACTCGATGTTAACTAATTTCTCTTCTTCAGATACGCTTTCCTTGCCATTGCCAGTCTACATTTTATATCCTCTCTACTTCGACCATCATCAGTTATTTTGCTCCCCAAATAGCAAAACTCCTTTACTACTTTAAGTGTCTCATTTCCTAATTTAATTCCTTCAGCATCACCCGACTTAATTTGACTACATTCCATTATCCTCATTTTGGTTTTGTTGATGTTCATCTTACATCTTCCTTTCAAGACATTATCCATTCCGTTCAATTGCTCCTACAAGTCCTTTGCTGCCTCTGACAGAATTACAATGTCATCGGCAAATCTCAAAGTTTTTATTTCTTCTCCATGGATTTTAATTCCCACTACAAATTTTTCTTTTGTTTCCTTCACTGCTTGCTCAATATATAGATTGAATAACATCGGGGATAGGCTACAACCCTGTCTTACTCCCTTCCCAACCACTGCTTCCCTTTCATGCCCCTCGACTCTTATAACTGCCATCTGGTTTCTGTACAAATTGTAAATAGCCTTTCGCTCCCTGTATTTTACCCCTGCTTCCTTTAGAATTTGAAAGAGAGTATTCCAGTAAACATTGTCAAAAGCTTTCTCTAAGTCTACAAAAGCTAGAAATGTAGGTTTGCCTTTCCTTAATCATTCTTCTAAGATAAGTCGTAAGGTTAGTATTGCCTCATGTGTTCCAACATTTCTACGGAATCCAAACTGATCTTCCCCGAGGTCGGCTTCTAGCAGTTTTTCCATTCGTCTGTAAAGAATTCGCATTAGTATTTTGCAGCTGTGACTTATTAAACTGATAGTTCGGTAATTTTCACATCTGTCAATACCTGCTTTCTTTGGGATTGGAATTATTATATTCTTCTTGAAGTCTGAGGGTATTTCACCTGTCTCATACATCTTGCTCACCAGATGGTAGAGTTTTGTCAGGAACCAAGAACAAAAGGATTCAAATATTCACTCTAAGAAACTCAATAGCACCCTTCATATCTCAATCTGGAACATATGCTATATAGATGCTCTCCCTTAAGAGTTTAAAGGTACAAAGCTATTACAGATACATTATCTTGTTTCATGCTCCCATTATTTCAACAGGTTTAAATTCCACGTGTAACCGTAAGTCACATAAAGCATTGAAGAAAAAATTACCTTATCCAAGGCAGCAATAGCAAATTGACCTAATTTTAAAATTGGTCAGAGGGTCAATGCAAGGTTTCTTGCAGTGTTTTCTGGCACTCATATACCTAATATCAGAACTACTGAGAAAATTACTAAAATAAAGCTGTGTAACAAACAAATAAAAAATAATTTTTTTAAGAACTCATCAGATTACTCAAGCTTGGCAAGCAGCTTCTGGCACATACCTGAGTCAACTAAAGCGATAATTTTTTCTTTACTTACTGAATTTTTCACAACAAATGTACAATTACCAATGACAGAAATTTAATTACCTTCACTTCTCCTGTCATTAAGTCATTAGCTTTTCTGCCCAGTTTCACATAGGCAACTGCTATATCATCACGAGTTACAATCATATCCTCCCTTAGGAATTCTTCCAGAATAAGCTTGCGGAACAGTCTTTCAATGTCACCTCGAGCCCAGTTCTTACCTTTTCCATAGAGTGGCAAGTTGTTGTGGCCTGAAAAACACCATATATTGGCTGAAATACATTCTGGGAAATTATTAACTGTGTTTCTAAACCTAAACAATGAAAAAACAGAAAAAATTCAAATAATCATCAGAGTGCAGAAACACTACACTCATGGAAAATGTACTATTGAGCTGCTATAAGATTCAGCAAATGGGGAAAAAACCAACAACCAGTCATTTAAAATAAAATTTACCTATGCAACTGTCATATTAACAAAATCACCATCATAATTTAACACCTTGTTTTTGTCTTCTGAGGTTACAAGCTGCACAGTTTTTTGTTGTCATCATTTAATCTGCAAGGGTAACAGTGTGCTATAATGTTTCCGTTTATTTAGGAAGATTAAAAAGTTTGGGGTTCAGTGTTCTGTTGATCATGGGGTCATTAGAGACGGAGTACAAGTTTGAACGTGGGGAGGAAACTGGCTGTGCCCTTTCAGTGGAACCATTCAGACATTCATTCATTTTAAGTGATTTAAGTAAATCATGAGAAATCTGGATGGTCAGATATGCACTTTTTAAGTTACAGAAGACATCCACAGGCCATAGCTATATTTATCGGCCTGCACAATGTTGTCCAAGAATGAATATATTGCCTGGTAAAGAGAAGATATATTCCTAAAACCAAGCTGTAAAAATGTCAGTAACATCAACAACTTTAATGCAAATGTCTTTTTTGAAAACTACTAAAAAACAGATAACAATATTATTAGCCTCTACTTAGCATAATCGCCTCTTTCTACTTCCTGGTGTAGATACCCCACCACTGAATATTTAACAAAGTCTCTGAAAAGATGTGTCTGGAAATAAATATTCTACAAAACTAACTTGGTCTCTGGTCATAAACCTATTACTCCTTACAAATCAGAGACTTAATTATTGTCTCAACTTTCTTTTTATTACTCTTTAGTAGCACAATACCCTAAAGTTTCTTTGAAAAAGCATTCATAATAAAGATAACTAGCTGATTATTGTCGTCAACTTGGTCCCACTGCTGCATAATAGCCAACTCCATACTTGTCCATGAATTACAGTCTTCAGTTATATACATACATGTTCCTGCTGTGTCATCTACATCAACCACCCACCTACCATTATGTTGCTGCACAGTCAGATTTCTTGGAATCTGACAATATACTTCACTGGTTTATAGACTATTCATTCATATGGCAATTTCAATTTCAGGCAGTCACAATGATGGATTACACTCCAGCACATTCCCTGAACCATTTAATTTTCTCTTGTCTCTCTTGGTAATTCACATCACACATCTCTTCACTGCTCACTCAGCAACCCTCCTTTTGTGAATGGTTTTTGCATTGAAAACCCAAGTCTCATTTTTGTGACTCAGAAATGTTACTACATACTGACTGTAAATTTCTCATTTCAGGCACATAGGAAGCTTAGTTTTCAAAACTTTGATGATTGGGCATTTTGTGTAGATAAGCCAGTACTAACCTAAGTATGCCATGATCATGCACCATGTAAAATATTCTCAAATACAATTTACCTGAAGACTATTCTATCAGCTGTTAAAGAAAGAATAGAGTAGATGTGGTATGAAACGGGTCTTGATCTGTGTAATTTATATTATCACTATCTTTATATGGATCTCTCTCACTTGTTGTTGGCAATGAATTGATATGGCAGCCCACCAAAGACCTAATCTCAGAAATACAACAGCAAACCAAACAAGTATATTAGAGTGTTTCATACGGGTGTAAATTGTGACACTACTTAGCAAGGAATGACACACTGCCATCAACTTGTTAAATAAGGCCATTGATCGAGAAATCATTTCAGCACTGAGTAAATGTTTGAGGTTTACTCCAATGTCTCATATACCAGATGTTGTAGATATCATCAGTGAATTGAAATAGACAATGCAGTGCATCTTACAGTGCATCTCATAGGAAGTTATTGGTGAGGTATTTTCATGGAATAAGTTGCATATTAACAAGAGCCAAGCAGTAGCACAGCAGAGATTCTGTGTCGCAATGTGGTTTACATGTAATTGTGCAACCAGTTGACACTGAAATGCCATGACTGTCACTGAAGCCACAGAGTATCACAGCAAAGTGCCATTGGTATTTCACATACAAAAATGCATGTGCGATACATTCAGAAAGTACATTACATTTGTAATTCTTTCCATGGCAGAGCTACAACTGCAGTTCAGTGTATGGATGGTAGTGGCTTTGAGTCAAGGGAATGGATTGACACCATCTTCAGTTCTTTGTCTGTTGTTTATGCTGTACAGTATTCGTTTAGAATGGTGAAGTTGGTTGATAATCGTGCCATTTTTGAGATTAGATCTGTAATTCATTTTCTGAATGTGAAAACCACCAAACCAGTTGACATTCACTGACAGATTTAGGGGTTATGAAGAATGCAGCAACCAGTCACTGAAATATAATTTATTTATCTTGTTGCAAATCGATTTCGACTGATACCAGTCATCATCGGTGCATTTTTCTAACCGATACATGCCATAAGTAGAAGTACTGTCCTTGGCAGTTTTCTATCATGATAGAAACTACCAAGGACAGTACTTCTACTTATGGTATTATCAGTTAGAAAAATGCACTGGTGATGACTGACATTTTTTTTTTTTTTGAGGGACTCCCCAACAGACAAGATGGAGTGTCTCGAGCAAATTCTTCAGTTTAGACTTGAAGATGTGAGGATTACTGGTAAGATTTTTTAAAAATTCTTGTGGTAGGCTATTGAAAATGGATACAGCAGAATACTGCACACCTTTCTTGCATAAGAGTCTAGGAGGTCTGATCCAAATGCAGATAGGACTTCTGCCTGGTATTAACTAAGTGAAAGCTGCCATTTCTGACAGTTCAATGAAGGATGTGATCAAGTGCACAAAAACTAATGAAATGTAAATTTGGTACTTTGTATAATGCAAGCCTGACTCAATTCTCAGTGCTCATAGATTTCATAATTTGGCCCACAAGACAGCAGCTTTAAACATGAAGATACACTGAGTTACAATCATTTCCACCAAGGACCATCTGGAGTTAGGTATTAAGTATGCGAAGAGACACTGCATTACCACTCTCTAAGAAATGAAAACACAAATATGTTCAACAATTATAGGATTATCAGCTCACAGAGTTCATTCTTTTCTGTGGGGTGGGATTATGTAAAATAACTAGGACACTGGCTTACAAAACATTTAAGATATTTTTTATTCACTTAAGATGGTTGGTTTGTGGGATTAAAGGGACCAGACTGCAACGGTCATCGGTCCCTTGTTCCAAAACTTAAAAACTACCACACAGAGTAAAAAATGGATAATAGAGACAACAGACAACACAGGACAAGAAAAACTCAGACAAAGAACAGACATAACAAATTAAAAGCACGCGGAGTGTGGCGGAGGTTGGCCGACCATAGAAAAAAAAAAGGAAAAGCCAACCACCGAGAACACATTAAAAACTCAGTTTAAAACCGTAGTCCAAAGGCCAGAATCAACACAAAACAATAAAATAAAACATAAACACTCATATTAAATGATAAAAACCCCCTGCCCGAATAAAACGTAAAACTAAGCCAGCCATAGCAGGGTCATCAGTTAAAAGGGCAGGGAGCATATCAGGCAGCGCAAATGTCTGCCTGACCATAGCTAAAAGGGGGCAGGCCAACAAAATGTGGGCCACTGTCAAAGCCACCCCGCAGCGACACAGAGGAGGGTCCTCCCGACGCAGTAAGTAACTGTGTGTCAGCCAAGAGTGGCCAATGCTGAGCCGACAAAGGACGACTGAGTCCCTGCGGTTGGCTCGCATGGATGACCGCCACGCAGTCGTTGTCTCCTTAATGGCACGGAGTTTATTGGGCGTGATCTGATCGCGCCATTCAGCGTCCCAAAGGGCAAAAACTTTTCGGCGGAGGACTGCTCGCAAATCAGTCTCTGAGAGGCCAATGTCCATAGATGGTTTACTGATGGCCTCTTTCGCCAGGCGGTCAACATATTCATTGCCCGGGATACCGACATGACCGGGGGTCCACACAAAGACCACAGAGCGGCCGCAACGGGCAAGAGTATGCAGGGACTCCTGGATAGCCATCACCAGACGAGAACGAGGGAAACACGGGTCGAGAGCTCGTAAACTGCTCAGGGAATCGCTACAGATCACGAAGGACTCACCTGAGCAGGAGCGGATATACTCTAGGGCACGAAAGATGGCAACCAGCTCAGCAGTGTAAACGCTGCAGCCAGCCGGCAATGAACGTTGTTCGGAATGGTCCCCTAGAGTAAGCGCATAACCGGCACGACCAGCAACCATCGAGCCGTCAGTGTACGCAATGACAGAGCCCTGATACATTGCAAGGAGGGAAAGAAAGCGGTGGCGGAAGGCCTCCGGAGAGACTGAGTCCTTCGGGCCCTGTGCCAATTCCAGCTGAAGGCGAGGGCGAGGCACACACCATGGGGGTGTACGCAGAGGTGCTCTGAAAGGAGGCGGAAGAAGTAAGGCCCCAAGTCCGGAGAGAAGCTCTCGGACACGGACCGCGATCGTACTGCCAGCCCAGGGTCGACGTTCTGGAAGATGGACGTGCGACTCTGGGAATAGTAGCTGATAGTTAGGATGCCCGGGCAAGCTGAAAACATGGGCAGCATAAGCGGCCAGCAAACGTTGGCGCCGTAACCGCAGTGGAGGGACACCTGCCTCCACTAGTATGCTGTCCACAGGGCTGGTACGGAAAGCACCAGTGGCAAGGCGTATCCCGCTGTGGAGGATTGGGTCCAGCACCTGCAACACAGATGGGGATGCTGAGCCATAAGCCAGGCTCCCATAATCCAGACGGGACTGGATTAACGCCTGGTAGAGCCGTAACAGGGTAGATCGGTCGGCGCCCCAGCGGGTGTGGCTCAAGCATCTCAGAGCATTTAGATGCCACCAACACGCCTGTTTAAGCTGCCGAATATGAGGCAGCCAAGTCAGCCGGGCATCAAAAACTACACCCATAAACCTGTGGGTCTCCACCACAGCAAGGAGTTCGTCGGCAAGATAAAGCCGCGGCTCAGGATGGACCGTTCGGCGCCGGCAGAAATGCATAACGCAGGTCTTGGCAGCTGAAAACTGAAAACCATGCGCTACAGCCCAAGACTGCGCCTTGCGGATAGCGCCCTGACGTTCAACAGCTGCAATGCCAGTAGAGCTGTAGTAAAGGCAGAAGTCGTCAGCATACAGGGAAGCAGAGACAGAATTTCCCACCACTGCAGCGAGCCTGTTTATTGCGATTAAAAACAGGCAGACACTGAGGACAGATCCCTGTGGTACCCCGTTCTCCTGGACTCGGGAGGAACTATGAGAGGCCGCGACTTGCACGCGGAAGGTACGATACGACAGAAAATTTCGGATAAAGAGCGGCAGAGGGCCCCGAAGACCCCATCCATGAAGCGTAGAAAGTATGTGATGACGCCATGTCGTATCGTACGCCTTCCGCGTGTCGAAAAAGACAGCGACCAGGTGCTGACGGTGGGCAAAGGCAGTACGGATGGCCGACTCCAGACTCACCAGATTGTCGGTGGCGGAGCAGCCTTTACGGAATCCACCCTGAGACGGAGCCAGAAGGCCCCGAGACTCCAGTACCCAATGCAAGCGCCGGTTCACCATCTGTTCGAGAAGCTTGGAAAGAACGTTGGTGAGGCTAATGGGGCGGTAGCTGTCCACCTCCAAAGGGCTCTTGCCCGGTTTCAAAACGGGGATGACAATGCTTTCCCGCCATTGCGACGGAAACTCACCCTCGACCCAGAGACGGTTGTAAAGGTCGAGGAGGCGTCGCTTGCGGTCCACTGAAAGGTGTTTCAGCATCTGACAGTGAATGCGAGCTGGCCCAGGAGCGGTATCATTGCAAGCGGCAAGGGCGCTGTGAAATTCCCACTCACTGAATGGAGCATTGTAGGATTCAGAATGGTGGGTGCGAAAAGAAAGGCTCCGACGTTCCATCCACTCTTTAATGGAGCGGAAGGCCAGTGGGTGATTGGAAGAAGCGGAACTAAAGGCAAAATGCTCTGCCAAGCTGTTGGCAATTTCATCGGAGTCTGTACGAACTGCTCCATTCAGTGAGAGCGCAGGGACGCTGACAGGGGTCCGATAGCCATAGAGGCATCGGATCTTGGCCCAGACCTGCGATGGAGAGACATGGAGGCCAATGGTGGACACATACCGCTCCCAGCACTCCTGCTTGCTTTGCCGGATAAGGCGGCGGGCCTGCGCACGCAACCGTTTGAAGGTGATGAGGTGTTCAATGCAGGGATGTCACTTGTGATGCTGTAGCGCCCGTCGCCGATCTTTAATCGCCTCAGCGATCTCAGGCGACCACCAAGGCACAGTCCGCCGCCGAGGGGACCCAGAGGAACTGGGAATGGCAGATTCTGCGGCAGTAACGATGCTGGTGGTGACTGAGTGAACCACTGCATCAATGTCGTCACTAGAGAGAGGCTCAATAGCGGCAATGGAGGAGAACAAGTCCCAGTCAGCCCATCTGCTGGGGCGCCCAGAAGAGTGACGCCGTGGCAGTGACAGAAAGATTGGAAAATGGTCACTACCACACAGGTCGTCATGCACACTCCAATGGACACACGGTAAGAGGCTAGGGCTACAGATCGATAGGTCAATGGCGGAGTATGTGCCATGCGCCACACTGAAGTGTGTGGAGGCACCATCATTTAAAATCGAGGGATCGAGTTGCGCCAATAAATGCTCAATGGTGGCGCCTCGATCTGTTGCCACTGACCCACCCCACAGAGGGTTATGGGCCTTAAAGTCGCCCAGTAACAAGAAAGGTGACGGCAATTGGGCTATCAGCGCAGCCAGGACATGCTGCGCGACATCACCATCCAGTGGCAGGTAAAGACTGCAGACGGTAACAGCCTGTGGCGTCCACACCCAAACAGCGACAGCCTCTAAAGCTGTATGTAGAGGGACAGACTCGCTGTGAAGAGAGTTAAGGACATATATGCAGATGCCACCAGACACCCTTTCATAAGCTGCCCGGTTCTTATAATAACCCCGATAGCCACGGAGGGCGGGGGTTCGCATTGCTGGAAACCAAGTTTCCTGAAGTGCAATGCAGAAGAAAGGGTGAAGGCTGATAAGTTGGCGGAGCTCAGCTAGATGGTGGAAGAAACCGCTGCAGTTCCACTGGAGGATGGTATTGTCCAAGTATGAGAAAGGCGTGACGTGACTGGGAAGGCAGATTACACTGCTGGGTCACCTGCTGCCTCGGAATGAGCACCTGTGCTAGTGCTTTCCATGGCGTCTGAGGGACCGGCGAGATCGAGGTCCTCAGCGGACGCCAGAATCTCCACCTCGTCCTCAGATACAGTGCTTGTAGGAAGCAGTGGGATGGGTGTCACCGCAATTTCGTTAGCCATGGTGACTTTCTTCTTCTTCTGTTTCTCTCGCTGTGCCTTCGGTGGTTCAGGCTTGGAGGGCTTCACTGGGTCAGTCTCAGGGACGGACGACGACTGTGAGGCCCTACGACCAGGGACTGGTGGTTGTTTCAGCCACTTGCGGGTGTCCGCTTTTCCACTGGTCAGAACTTGCGAAGAACTGGCGAGAGTAGCCGAAGAAGTCTTACTCTTCTCTGGCTGGGAAGGGGGAACTGATGTCCCCGATGGTTGGGGGGGTGTTGCTCCTGAAGAAGATGGAGCAGGAGCAACAGGGAGCGAAGTGCCCCCCACAACCAAGGGGGCTGGTGGATTCTGACAGATCTTAGAGCCAATGATAAGTGACGATGGGAGAACCGTTGTTGCAGCAGTGGCATAGGTCGACATCATTGCCACAGGATGGAGCCGCTCATACTTCCGTTTACCCTCGGTGTAGGCCAGGCGGTCCAGGGTCTTATATTCCATTATCTTTCGTTCCTTCTGGAATATCCTACAGTCCGGCGAGCAGGGGTAATGGTGTTCTCCGCAGTTAACACAGAAGGGAGGCGGAGCACATGGAGTATTGGGATGCGAAGGACGTCCACAATCTCGACATGTGATGCCGGAAGTACAGCGAGATGACATGTGCCCGAACTTCCAGCATTTAAAACACCGCATTGGAGGAGGGATATATGGCTTCACATCACAGCGGTAAACCATCACCTTGACCTTTTCAGGTAAAACATCACCTTCGAAGGCCAAGATGAAGGCACCGGTGGCTACCTGATTATCCCTCGTACTCGGACCCCGATGGACGCGCCGGACGAAGTGAACAACTCGTCGTTCTAGATTGGCGCGTAGTTCATCGTCGGACTGCAGAAGAAGATCCCTGTGGAATATAATACCCTGGACCATGTTTAAACTCTTATGGGGAGTGATGGTGACGGAAACATCCCCCAACCTGTCGCAAGTGAGCAACCTCCGTGACTGGGCAGAGGATACTGTTTTGATGAGAACTGACCCTTGGACAAGCCCTCCACCTCCCCGAACCTGTCCTCTAAATGGTCCACAAAAACTGGGGCTTGGTCGACATAAATGATTCCCCATCTACTCGCGTACACACGAGGTACCGGGGTGAATAATCTCCACTGCCTTCTTTGGACAAACGTTCCTCCCATGGAGTGGCCAGGGAGGGAAATAATCTCTGATCAAATTTCTTTCCATTGAGGTTAGACCTCGATCACTTAGAGACTGCTGGTGGAGGCCCACCAGCGAGAGATGATGTACCACGCTTCATTGCGGGTCATCCGCCCTGATGCCACCCACTCTGACCAGGGGCTCTCCCCACGGGCGCCACCCAGCCGCAGCAAAGACCACCTGGCAGGATGGCCTTTGCCAGGAGTCCCGATGACCCAAAGGGATAGGCATCTACTCCTCGGCATACGTGGGGAGGTAGCAGCTCAGGCATCAGCAGTGCGATCCCTGTGTAGTCAGGGGGCTACCACCAAGAGGGTACATGACGACCCCACCACAACGGACTGGCTACCGTGCTGGATGTCGGGTGTCGAAATATCCATGTACATCACGAGGGCAAAGATGGAAGTGCACAATGGAGGGAAGGGATGCTATCCAGAACACACTGCAGCGGACGTGGCCGGAAGCTCGATGTAAGTCCAAGTCCATGAAAATATCAGGTGTGCCAGATCTTAGGGCAAGATGGATTTAAGATGCACCACGTAAGGTGTCCTTCCCCAAATGGTACGCACTAACGGAAAAATTTGGAAATAGAGTGGTCAAACCCCTCAGGGGACCATCACATTAAAGGCCGAAACAGTTGAGACTCCTCTTAGTCGCCTCTTACGACAGGCAGGAATACTGCAGGCCTATTCTTACCCCCGAACCCGCAGGGGGGTATTCACTTAAGAAGGTAAGAGAGATACTACACGAGGTATAAGACAATCTTGGTGTCAGAGTTCCATGAATTTATGACAGCCTTTTAAATTGTGGCAGTTACTATATTGATAAGCATGTATGTGCAGCATTAGAAGAATTACACATTAAATATTGGCATTTGGACTAACCTAGGTTGCAGAGGACAGCTTCACAGACCTCATAGAAAAGTACAGAATTGTGTTAGATGAGACACATATGTTGCCCCATGTACTGAGAATTGGGAACTGACTGCAATCAGTACACAACTTCCAAAGGAATAGCAACTGTAGCTCTTATAGTGAACAGAAGAGCACACACAGTGCTGCAAGGATACAGAGAAATACAGTAAGTTGGTTTCTTTCCACTGGGACTGGTGACACTACAAGCATATTCCGCCCTGCCCCCCCCCCCCCCCCCACACACACACGCACACGCACACACACACACACACACACACACACACACACACCACACACACACACACACACAGAAAGAAGACATACTGACGTGGTCTCTGGTAACATACACAAACTTAATGACTTTTGTGTGTATCACATGACATACTTCATGCAACTATTGGGCACTGGATGGGAGGGAAAGGTGGGGGAGGGGGAACAAAACATCACCAGTGATGATTACAACTGTCAGCTGCTGATGCCTGATTCTCACCCAATTCCAACCCGGTAAAAAAACTGAGAAAATTTTATTTGAGAAAGCCATTAGGAAAAACTGTGCTTCTGGAAAAGATAGGATTGTTGAGAAGGGTGGGGGCACAAGGTGGGGTTCAAAATGCACGGATTGCAATGCAGACTTTGAAGTCTGCTGTATTATGCTCAGTAGCTACATTTGACACTGGATGGTCTCTTCGTACTTGCCACAGTTCAGCAGTGACCATTCACAGAGGTGGATATATACAGTTGATGGTCACATTCCGATAAAAGGTGTGTGTGTGTGTGTGTCAGAACCTCACATCCAAAAACTATTCCACCTACTGTCTTCCTACTCCTAACTGTGAATATCACTACATAATTATCAAGACCACTTCCACATTCCTACATCCATACTGTGCAAGACACCTTACACTGAGTCACACAGGTTACTTCTGGTACCAGTATCATTTCTGCCCAATCCTGTTCCATTTGCAAATGGTACATGGAAAGAACAGTTGTCGGTACACTTCTGTACGAGCTCTAATTTTTCATGTTCTTTTCGTCGTGGTCTCTTCCCACACTGATAAGCAATACTTAAGAATTGATCAAACAAGTGTTTTATAAGAGAATTCTTTCGAGGATGAAATGCAGTTCATTAAGATTCTTCCAATGAATCTCACCTTGGCATCTGTTTTTTCTACAATTAGTTTTATGTGGTATTTCCACTTTAGGTAACTTCAAACAGTAACTCCCAGGAATTTTAAGACCTTTATTGCTTCCAGTGGTTTACTGTTGATAGCATAATGAAACCATACTGGATCTCTTCACCAATTTATGCAAAATATATTACATTTATCTAAGTTTAGGATCAACTGCCAATCCCTGCATGAACTACTGATTCTCTGCTGGTTTTCCTGAATTTTCCTGACATTGAAATATTCATGTAGATAACAACATTGTAAGCAAACAAGCTCATGGAGTTTCTGATATCATCAACTAGATCATTTATATATGTTGTAAAGATTAATAACCCTATAACACTCCCCCAGCATACTCCTGAAATTACCTTTATAACTATTGATTTTGTTCCATTAAGAACAACATGCTGAGATCTGCAATCAAACTGTGTACATGTCTGTACTGTGTACAATCTAGGCCACACAAGAAATAATGAAAACACATTTCAATTCAAGTTTAACAATAACCCCGACACCTAAAATGACAAGTAAAGCCAATGAGACACAATGATAGGTACAGCTGTTATACAGCTATAATGAAGCACTATGGCTTTATGGATAAAGTCTTTAATAACAACACCTATTGCCGTACCCACAAAAGACATTGGTGGCAACAACAACAACAACAAAATTTGCCAGATCACATCATCAGTGATGCTCTGTCCCACAGGCCTACACTGAGAGGGCACTCTAGGAATTGGACATTAAGTTGCACTTCAGGTGGAGAACTATTTCATGGTGCACTATACACAACTCAGCTGTGTGATTTTTTAAAAATGTATATGACTTTTGAATAGCTTTAATATCTGAAGCAGTGTATGCGTGAAAGACACAAATGTACTGAAAAAATATTCTAGCCATATGGAAATTGCAGTTCACATAAATGGTAACAAACGGATTAAATGAGTTCAGACAATTACAAAACTTTCAGAAAATATTTTTATGGTTCGTTACGGATGGAAAAAATGGACCAGTTAAAACCAACACCAGTATTTTAGTTTTGAATAATTGGTACTTTGTTGTATTTGTTACGTCTTGATAATAACAGGTGTTTTTATCTTTTACTAATAGCTGAGTATTAAAAAAAGCATTTTTACAATTTTTCCTTTTTGAGTAAACCTTTCATAAAAATGGAGTAATTTTTAATTGTATACTTTTATTGGTTTGAAATATGAAAATGGGAGTAGCAATCATCCATATTTTAATAACATTGCTATCAGAAATGAGCAACAGACACATGGGATAAGAACTGGTACAGCACTGCTGATACAATAGCGTGACTGTCATCGCTGGATGTCCATTGTATTGCAGAATGACACCAAACACAGTCTGGAAATGTTTTTATGAAGTGACACAGCAATGAAGTACAGTGCTTAATTTTCTTTAAAAGGCTTATGATTTGTCTGCCATTTCTATTAAATAATAAAAAGAGGAAGGCAACCAAAATAAATGAAAAACTTAGCAACACTCCATTCATGGTATACAACAGAAATAGGAAGTAACTGATCTGCTGCCTGTGTCTACATAATATGCCTTTATCTGCTGGTAGCCCTTGAAAACGGAAATCAACAGGAGAAACAGAAGTCTACAACCTCAGTGTCCATCCTTTTGCACTGGCTATTGGTAATGTGCAAATAGCGGTATGACCCCCCAATCACAACATGATTATTGAGCAGTTTCATAAAATCAGAACCAACAGGAGAATACGGGTCTTTTTTTTATAGCATCCAAATCACTTTTTGAGAAAAGTCACAAATGGTGAATTTATTACAGGAAATAATAGGAATAAAAACTGAAAATCAGTTATTTCTCAAACTGCTCATTTTGAGTGGTTTTAATACTCAGTTTACACAGGTGTGTGTGTGTGAGGGGGGGGGCACCGAAAACCATTTACTTAAGCAATAACCACCACCCCTATGCCTAGAACAATTCAGAAGAAATAGTAGGTAATGAGATTTTTGAAATATGAACTGATCAAAACTCACCATTATCCTTTATCTTTTTCACATCTGCTCCTTTGAAAATATCAACAAAATGGAGCAGTGTGAAGTTGCCTTTCCATGTCATGGTACTGTTTTGGCTCAGCTTTTGGACACATTTTATAATTTCCTTTGAATCCTCTGTTACATCTACTGCTGTGTATTGATTCTATAGGACAGAGAAGCAAAATGAATGTATTATATATTCTTGAACTTGAGAAATAAGTTATATGTAGTAAGGAAAGTTCTGGCAGAATGTAGGCAATTTAGAAGTAAACTAGAACACTCACCAAATAGCAGAAGCATTGCATTGTTGACAGGTACACACTAAAGAGAAAGAAAACCTGCTAGCTTTCAGAATAAATCATTTGACGAGCTACAGCAAGCATGCAAGTGCTCTCTCTCTCTCTCTCTCTCTCTCTCTCTCACACACACACACACACAGACACAGCAGTGGCCCCTACATTATGCTGGCTGGACACACAATGTCAGGATCGCATTTCGCTGTGTGGACTAAGATGGGATGGGGGTTGAACGGAGGCATTTAGGTGGGGTGGGCAGAGGGCAAAAGAGGCAAGAGGCAGAAAGAGGGGATTTGGGGATGGTCAGCTAGTGGCTCAGAGGGAAGCATTTGGTTGGCTGGTAAGGAATATTGAAGGCAGGGATGACAGGTACATGCTATCATGATGACAAATAATCAAAGTCCTGACAAAGGATATTGTTCAGTTGCACCACTACCCACCAAAATATACCCTACCCACAGTGAAACTCCTCAACAATACCTCATGGCACACAAACACTGCCTAGATGACCTTTTCAATTTGCCATATCCTTCAAAACTCTCTCCCAAAATTCCACATAATCCAGAACCCAAACAAATTCAAATCATTGTTCTTAACCTTTCTACCAAAAACCAAAATCCTACCTAAGTTTCAGTCCTACAGAAAGGCCTTACCTTTAGACCTACATCCAAGTTTAATCAAGTTGCACTAGTCATAGACCTTGCGGTGGAAACACTTGTTTGTTACTGGTCCATTCAACTAAAACCTACTTAAGCCCAAAATTGAACCTTGCCTCTCTCAGTTAATACCACCATCTAATCATTACCCTCTTTGTAATCTCCCACCTAATCACCACCTGGCATCATCTTTACCAAGATGTGTTCCTAAGAACACTAATCTCCCAACTGAAGAAAGGACAGCCATTCACAATATCAAAACAGATTCTGACCTAATCATTCTCCCAGCAGATGAAGCTTCACCACTTCTATGATGAATCTTAGTGACTACCTGACAGAAGGCTGATGCCAACTACCTAACTCCTCCGTCAGCTATGATCTATTCCAGAACTCCAAGTTAACATTCAGTCCCTAATGAAATCATTAGGAACAACCCAGAACGTCTCCTCTGAGTCCATCTCCCTCTCACCCCAATGACACCCCACATGCCCCCTTTCTACAAGCTCCACAAAATACACAAACCCAACAATATTGGATACCCCTTGTTGCTGGTTATTTTGCTCCTGACAGACTTTTCAAACTTGTTGACCAATACCTCCAAGCAATTGCCTGAAGCGTCGCCTCTCGTATCACTACCTTCACTAAATCTCCACAATCCCCATCCCTTCACCAACTGGATCCCTACTCATCACTGTTGATGCCGCCTCCCTATACACCAACATCCCTCACGCCCAAGGCCTTGTTGCTATCAAAAGCCACAACTCCCAGTGTCCTTCAGACTCCATATCCACTACCTCATTCCTCATATGCCTTAAAAACTATATCCTCACACACTGCTACTTCTCCTTTGAGGGGAACATATATGAAAACATTCGTGAACACATTCATGGCACCCTCATTGTACACTCATATATCAAACTTTTTATGGAGCATCTAGCCACCCCAAAACCCCAAATCCCTTGTCTGGTATAGGTTCACTGATGACATCTCCATGATTTGAACTCAGGGCCATGAAATCTCATCCTAATTCCTCCACAACCTCAACGCCTTCTCTCCCACCCATTCACCTGGTTCTTCTCATCTCAATCCAACGTGCAAACCTTCCTGGACATTGACCTCCTCCTCTCTGGCAGCTCCACCACCCGTTCTGTATATACTGTATTAAAGCCACCAACAACTATCAGTACCTGCATTTTGACAGCTGTCACCCTCTCCAACACCAAAAAATCGCTCCAATACATCCTGGCCATCTGTGAACATCATATCTGTAGTGATGAGACTTCCTTTGGCAACTATGCTACGGGCCCACAAATGCCTTCACAGACAGCCCCCCCCCCCCCCCCTGCACCCCACCCCCTCCCCCACTGCTACCAAATCAAACAGATTTCCCTTGCTGTATCTTCACAAACCCCTGATCCTCTTCCCACCCTCCTCTAGAATCAGCTACAAAGGAGTGGCCCACTCCTCACACAATATCACCCTGGACTCGGGCATCTGTACCACATCCTTCACCAGGGCTTTTATTATCCATCATAATGGCTGAAAACAAGGGAAATCCTACTCAATATCCTTCCAACCCCTCCAAAAGTTGTATATTGTCATCCATCACACCTATACATCCTGGTTCATCCTGTGCCACTCTTACTCCGAACCCTTGTCACCGACGTCACATCACTGTGGAAGACACAGAAGCAAGACTTGCTCAATCCACCCACCAGCATTTCTTACTCTACATCTATCATAGCCTTATCCTTCCCTATCAGACACTGGGAAATCTGTGAAAGCAGCCTTATCACATACCAAATCTGCTGCAATCACTACACAGCTTTTCATGTCAGTATGACTTCAACCAGCTGTCCACCAGAATGAATGGCCACTGCCAAACTGTGGCCAGGAACAAAGTTAACCATTCAATGGTGCAGCATGATGGCTTCATTGGCTGCTTCACAGCCCATGCCATCTGGATCTTTCCTAGAAGCACCAGCTTTTCCAAGTATGCAGATGGAAATTACACTTGCAAAACGTCCTCCACTCCTGTAACCCTCCTGTCCTCAATTTCTGTTAATCTACTGTCTTCCCACCATCTATCCAACAGTTTTCGCTACCTCTCTTCTGTCACCCCTCCATTGGTCTTGCCACAGTGGCAATACCCGTTCCCACCAGATCACAGAAGTTAAGCACTGTCAGGTTTGGCTAGCACTTGGATGGGTGACCGTCCATGTCTGCTGACAACTGCTGGCAGTTGGGGTGCAGTCACCCTTTGTAAAGCCAGATGAGGAGTTATTTATCTGCAACCAGTGATGCCCATGGGCTGAGAATGATACGGTGGCCTGCTGCTGGTTCCATAAGACCTTCAAGACCTGTTTGGATAAAGTTTATTTGTTCTGTCACCCTCTGCCAATCCACACCTGCATGTCATCTTCATGGTGCAACCTAGCTCACTGGCTCTGGTACCCAAGTATCACATGCCTACCTCATGCACCTACCAGCCCTGGCCAGCAAACTCCTCCCTCCTAGCCACTAACTGTCCATACCTCAACCTCCTCTTCTCACATGAGTTCCCTAAATCACTCCAGGCAAATGCCGGGATGGTTCCTCTGAAAGGGCACGGCCGACTTCCTTCCCCATCCTTCCCTAATCCGCTGAGACCGATGACCACGCTGTCTGGTCTCCTTACCCAAACCAACCAACCAACCTCCTCTTCTCACTTCCTGCCTCTCCCCCCTTCTATCCACCCAACAAATACACCCCCCCCCCCCCCCCAAAACTCTCTTCCACCTGCTGAAATGCAATCCTGACATTGTGTTTACGGCTGGCACAATGCAGGGAGTGCAGAGGTGTGTGTGTGTGTGTGTGTGTGTGTGTGTGTGTGTGTGTGTGTGTGTGTGTGTGTGTGTGTGTCTTGTACCTTAGCTCATCAAAGGATAATTCCAAAAGCCAGCAAGTTTTATTTCTCTTGTGTGTGCCTGTCAATAACTCAATGCTTCGGCCATTCGGTGAGAAATAAGTAAGCTTATCATAAATGCATATTTATGTGAATCTCAAGAAATATCCATGGGCAACAATAAATTAAGTAAATCATATAGAAACTGGCATTTAGTTTCATTAGACATATTTTAAGTTTACGGTGAAAAACAGGTGCGAAGTGCAGTTAGCCTGAGACTCCTCCTCTCTCTCTCTCTCTCTCTTAATGAAAAAGTTCTGTTGGATCACTACTGCAAGTGGTCTTCAGTACAAGAGCATTGTTGAAGTCTTGTTCCACCTTAAAGTCTCACTACAATCTTTTCTCATTCTTAATTAGAGCTCGCTTGTACCAGTATATAACATGTATCTGATGATGCAGACCAAATAGTTTTCTCAGATGAACTTTCCTTTTGATACAAGGAAGTAGCTTAGCAAGACTCGGCACAGAACACTAACATATTTAAAGCAGCATGACCTTGTCTAATAAGGAAATATTAATTTTCATTAGTTCTCACTACTGACACAATTGAAAGAACATTTCTTAATTTTAAATCTTTCTTTTCTTAAATGTAAGGAATGCATTTTATAATTTTGATATTCTGAACTATTTCCCTTCACATAAAACTGGGCAATCCTGAATCCATAGTGTGTAATCGGCAGTGTAATTAATATAGTTGGGAATGAGTACTAATTCCCAATAATTTAGCTGGCTAGCTTATACTGCCTCACACTCGGATCTGAGGATGTCGTGACTAAATTACTGATAGTCTTAGTACAACATGAATACATCACAATGAAAATAACATTTCTTAATTTTAAATCTTTCTCTGCTAGAAAATATATGCATATTACAGAAGGTCATCTACTTCAGCAACAGTTCCAAAATCCAGATACAAAAATTGTATATTTAATATGTACACAGAAAAACCAACAGAAAAAGTTCAAATTTAGCTTAGCCCATTTTGTATTCTGACTATAAATTACTTTGGCGAGGCACAAGGGACATATGGGACAGGAAAGGAACAACATTTTATGAAACACAGATTTATCAAGATAAGTTACCTGCTGCAAACAGTTATCACAAGCTGTATCACGACTTATTAGGCATTGCTGTCGATCAAAAATTTCACCAAAGTAGTTAAGCTGCAATGCTCGGCGGCAATCTGTTCTGTTTTCACAGTACGCCACCATCCTGTACAAATTGTCATAATGTGTCTGTCTAGCCGCATAGTTTTCCCGATCCACTGAAACACCAGACAGTGGTATGCTTAGCTTTTTTCTTTGTTCACAATCTAGTTAATACTGCCTGCAGGAATCAAATTTATAGTTGGGACATTTGGTGAAAATTCAACATTAAAAAATACACACTTCCTTTATTGGTAAAAGGTTACTTTGCAAATTTATCCTTGCTTATAAAATTAAACATTCATGAACAAATGCAAGGACACACAATTGCTGCCCGAGTTAAATGTTATAAAATTTGTATATGAATTTTATTACATTATATTTCCAAATATCAGCATTTTAGCTACTGATGCAAATGTTCTCATGGAGGAATGCTATTAGTTATGAGCTATGGATTTTATGCTTTTATTTATATGCCTGATAATCATACAGACTACTGTGTTATTAAAAATATGATTGTCAACACTTATATACATTACGGAAAATTATTCCTGACATTGGTTCCCTTTGATACAATTGGTTTCCTCTATTTCTGTGGCTCCAATTCATGATGAGGGAACACACATTCACTACACAGACAAAATTCATATTTTAGTACTCTGTGTCTTCTTTCATGCTCCATCTCCTATTTTCATTAAGTCCTCCCTCTTTCCTTTAATGTCCCCTCATCACTTTTCACCCCTTTCCAAGTTCTCACAGATCTTAAAAATTTATTGTGCCACCTAATACCAGTAAAATCTTTTCATAATGTCACCTATCAACTTCTTGCTCAATACACGCTTCCTCACATTCCATGTGATTCATATAACACTTTTGGGACAAACGAGGTAGCCCCTTGGACAGCTGGTTTCCTCATCCATATTTGTGAAAGCAGCTTCTCTATCTCTCCATCAGTACTCGGCAAGCCACTGTATATTGTTTTGGAAGGTACATATTACACCAGTATCATTATCCCTTTCCCTCGTATTTTACACATTTGTTAAAAGAACTATACCCCTTGACTCTTCTCAGAATAATAATCATTACTTGAATTTTAAGAGGAAGTTTAGTTTCATTGTGACACACAATATCTTTTTACAGTCACTATTACAAAATGTGCCAATGTGTCAGGTATCCCCCCCCCCCCTCTCTCTCTCTCTCTGGAGAAGAAAATGTGAGACAAAATTGAACTGGTCAGTTTCTCTCTGACTCTCTCTCTCTCTCTGGAGAAGAAAACGTGTGACAAAATTGAACTGGTCAGTTTCTCTCTGAGAGTTATTTTCTAGTTTTTGTTAAATCTATTTGATAAAGATTCCAGACATAGGACTCATATTTAAAAACAAGTTGGAGAGGAATTTTGTGAGCAGTCTTCTTTGTAGTTAAGTTTCTCTTATCATGGCCAAGAAATTAATTTCATCACTATGAGATTTGTGTGAGAATTTGATTTCAAATTGCTGCAGGCACTAATGCCTAAACATCTCACTGTTATATTAAAAATACCAGGAAAAGGATAGATTACTACTCAGTGTAAAGGTGACAGATTGAGTTGCAGACAAGCACAACGAAAAGACTGTTACATATTTAGAATTCGGCCGTGGCCTCCTTCTGACGAGGAAAAAACACACACATTCACAAAAGTGAGCACACCTCATGCATACATGACTTCCATCACCAGCAGCTCAGACCAGAATGCAACCATCACATTGAGCAGTAACATAGACTGAAGCAGGGAAAGGGGAAGGATAGCAGGGTACGAGTATGGAAGGGGGGGCGAGCATGCTGTATTTGGCGGAGCATGCTGGGACTCGACAGAGCATGATAGGACACCCTGGTGCAGTGTTGGTAGGCCATGGGGAAAGATGGTGGGGAGGGCAGAGAGTAACAGGGAGTGGGAAAGAAGAGGAGAAGGGAAGGGGAGGGGAACGATGGGCATGTGCTTTGGCAGAGGGTGGTACACAATGAGTATGAGTCTGAGGCGATGTGAATAGGGAGGAGGTGAGAGGACAGAGGTTGTGGAAACTGTTGGATGTGTGGTGTAGGGACAGTAGGCTACTGTAGGTTTAGGCTGGGATAATTTTGAGAATGGTGAATTTGTTGTAAGAGTAACTTTCATCTGCGCAGTTCAGAAAAGCTGGTGATGGAGGGGAGAATACAGATGGCCCTGGTTGTAAAGCAGCCATTGGAATCAAGTATGTTATGTTCAGCTGCAATATCTGTCACAGGGCAGTGGCAATTCATTCTGATGGACACCTGGTTGTAGCCACACCAATATAAAAAGCTGTGCAACAACTGCAGCAGAGCTGGTACATGACACGGCTGCTTTCAACAGTAGCCTGACCCGTGATTGAGCAGGAAACGCCTCTGATAGGAATGGAACAGGAAGTGCAGTATGAATTGGTTGGGCAGGTCTTGCACCTCAGTCTTCCGTAGGGATATGATCCCTGTGGCAAGGGGCTGGGATTGGGTGTCGCATAGGAATCGACTAGAATGATCTGGAAGTTGGGTGGGCTATAGAACACCACTTTAGGGGGAACGGAAAGGATGTCCCTCATTTGATGAATGATGATAAGTGATCAAAGCCCTGGCAAAAGATTCGGTCAGTTGTTCCAGTCCAGGGTGGTAGTGGTAACAAGGGGGCACTCCTTTGTAGTTAGCTCTTGGGGGTCGTGGGATGACTGGGGGTATGTGGGGAAACAGCACAGGAGATTTGTCTGCAGAATAGTTCTGGGAAGATCGTGTCTGTCTGTGGGCAAGGCAGTTCTTGTCACTGCATATATGCTATCTCCAGGTTGCCAGGCTGCATGGGAGGGATTTTTTGGTGTAGAATGGATGGCAGCTGTTGAAAAGCAGGAACTGTTGGTGATTGGTGGGTTTAATGTAGACAGAGGTGTGGATGGAGACACAAGAGAGTAAGTAGTCAACGTACTGGAAGGTGGCAACCTTGGTTGAGGAGGTTTAGGTGAAGCAGATGGCAGAGAAGGTTTTGAGGTTGTGAAGGAATGTGGACAGGGTGTACTGGCCCTGAGTCTAGATCATGAAGATATCCTCAATGAACCTGAACCATAGCAGGGGTTTTAGATTTTGGGAGGCTAGGAAGGTTTCCTCTAGATGACCCAGAAACAGCTTGGCATAGGAGGGTGTGATGGAGATGCCCTTCGCTGTGCCGTGGGTTTGTTTGTACACCTTCCCTTCACAGGAGTAGAAGCTGCATGTTAGAATAAAGTTAGTACGGTGTATGACAAATGAAGTACTGGATCTGGAGTATGCAGGACATTCATTTCTGCCAGATACTCTCTGCAGTTCATGACACATGACAGTGGGGGAACTTTGTCTTGCAGGTAGGATGATTAGATCAGGATTTGTTTTGATTTTGTGAATGACTATCCTTTCTTCTGCTGAAAGGTTGTAGTTCTCAGGCAGGGACCTGGGGGAAGATGATGAGGCAAGGTTTGAAGTAAGGAATTTCTGATAGGTGAGCAGGGAGTTGTTAGATCAGAGAGGGGGAGGATCACAGTTAGATGGTGGTATGAACTGGGAGAAGTAAAATAGCAAAACAGTGTTTCCACTGCACGGATTGGGAGAAGGAGAGTATGTAACTGCAAAGTCCATCATGATTAAATTTGGGTGTATTGCTAACGGCAAGACGTTTGGATAGGATGGAAACTTCTGTAGGATTGTGTTTTCTGGGGGAAAGGTTAACTACAGTGTTTTGGATTTGTTTGGGTTCTGGATTTTGTATAGTTTTGAGTGAGAGTTCTGGAGGATGTAGCAGGTTGAAAAAGTCAGCTGTGGAGATTCTGGATGCTATGAGGTATTGACAAGGAGGAACACTGTGAAACTTCCTGGCAGATTAAAACTGTGTGCCGGGCCGAAAATCGAACTCGGGACCTTTGCCTTTCGCGGGCAAGTGCTCTACAAACTGAGCTACCCAAGCACGACACACGACCCGTCCTCACAGCTTCAATTCTGCCAGGGTGCACAACCTACCCAATCTAGTAACCCAGCACTTCCTATTCCAGTCTCACAGGCCTATCTTACCCCCTCAGAAGTTGGGCCACCTGTGAAAGCAGCCATGTCATATAACAGCTCTGCTGCAATGATTGCACAGCTTTTATATTGGTAAGATTACCAAACACTGTCCATCAGGATGAATGGCCACTGCCAAACTGTGGCCAACAGCGAAGTAGACCACCCTGTGGCACAGCTTGCAGCTGAACATAACACACTTGATTTCAAAGGCTGCTTCACTATCCAAGCCATCTGGATTCTTCCCTCCACCACCAGATTTTCTGTACTGTGCAAATGGGAGTTATCCTTACAACAAATTCTCTGCTCCCGAGATCATGCCGACCGCAAGCTAAGTAACCTACTGTAACCTACTGCCTCCACACCCTCCACCCAACTATTTCCATACCCTCTGTCCTATCAACTCCTCTCTATTCATGTCTCCTCACCCTCTTTGTGTGCTGCCCTCTGCCAACACATCCATATGTCTTTCTGCTTCCCTGATCCTTTTCTTTACAGCATCCCCTCCTCCCCTGAACTCCCTGTTGCACAGCCTCCTGACACTGCACCTGGCAGTCTTATCACATCTTCTTCTAATCCCTGCATGTTCCACCAGACAGTGCTATTCTTTCCCACCAACCTGTACTCTGCCATTCCTCCCCCTTCCCTGACCCACTGTAGACTGCTGCTCAATGTTACAATCAATTGCATTCTGGTCAAGTGTGCGTGAGGTGTGCTCACTTTTGCAAGCGTGTTTTTTTTTTTGTGTGTGTGAATAAGGCTTTGGCCAAAAGCTAAACATGTAACAGTCTGTTCATTGTGACTGTCTGTAACTCAATGTGTCATCTTTATGGTGAGTAGCAATATATACCTTTTTTGTAATATTTTTGATATTACAACCAGGAGATTCCATTTGATTTCGCCAAACGACTTTTCTTCCATCCCACAACCCTACGATGTCTTCCTCTGTTACAATTCTCTAAATCATTACTCTTGTCAGAGTATTCTTTTCTTCTTTACAATGTTTTTTCAACATCTTCCAAACTGCTAGCACTCTAGTCTTCTGACCACACTGTGTCAATGATCTTGTCTGTGCACAACACACAGCTATGTGACCACAAGAACTGTTGGTGCAGCATCTCAAGCTGCAAATTCTTCCCACCAATAATTACCTCCCTCATCCTCGCATATTTTATTTTGTTTTCCACACAAACTTGTGAACCTCGACCTAACCAATGCCCCCCCTCCCCTCCCTTTTCCCTTATCCCAATGTGCGAACACTCACATACCTCATCAATTACTTTTATCCCACATTTTTGTACATTTCTTAAAGTATGTGTGAGTGATTCTGTGTAATTTTACATACTCTATGCATTTTTGCATATTTTTACTTGATCATGCAAACTTTTATGTATTTGTATGTATTTTCATATATATGTGCATGTTGTGATGTGCCTGTAAGTATTTTACATGTCCTTTTGTTATCCAGCTTGCCTAATAACCATCTAACTACTTCATTTGCCCAGTTCTGCTTCATTCGCATTTTTCCAATGCTGTCACTGCCACAATAGATCACTGCTACACCTTTTGTACATGTTCAAAAAATATCCCATTCCCTGGCCAAAACTAGTCCCACATACTGCCCCTTAAATGCTGTCTATACCAAGCAATCCCCCAAATGACCTAAGGATCCCACCCCTCCTTTCACAATGACTGTCATGTTTTTTCAAATTCCATCAATCTGTGGGCCTCACAAACCTGGTATCACAAAACCACATCTTAATGGCATAGTCATCACACAACCACCTCTCATACCTCTGAAAGAACCTGCTGACACCCTACTGCCACCCTGGGGCACCACTATCCAACCTCTATCCCACCCACACTGTTCCTCCTCAAAGCACCCAGACCTTGCCTAGCTGACCTTTTCAACCTGCCACATACCCCAAAACTCCTTACCAACACTCCACCAAATCCAGAGCCGAAAATTCCTGGAACACTGTTGTTAATCTTTCTACCAAAATTCTCAGCTCAGTAGAACTTTCAGCCCTACCTTCAGCCCCACACCCAAATTTAATCATGATGGAATTAACATAGCCTCCCACATCAAATATACCGACCACTTCCTTCATCGACTTTCCACCATCCTATACTAGCTCCCCACTCATCCTTGTTGATGCCACTTCTTTAAACACAAACATCTCTCATGCCAACAGCCTTGTCACTATTGAACACTATGGGAAACATAGTCCTTCAGACTCCAACCCACTACATCATTTGTTATACACCTTACTAACTTTATCCAAACACACAGCTACTTCCGTTTTTAAATGAAGGTATAGAA
The DNA here is from genome assembly GCF_023898315.1 of Schistocerca nitens. NCBI lineage: Eukaryota > Metazoa > Arthropoda > Insecta > Orthoptera > Acrididae > Schistocerca > Schistocerca nitens. The sequence continues at coordinate 74,520,271 of NC_064621.1, forward strand.
AAAGCACTATGGCACAGCAAAGTGCACGCCATGTCACCCTCCTACTCAAACCTGTTACTGGGCTATCTACAGGAAACCTTCCTAGCCTCCCAAAACTCCTGGTGTGGTTCAGGTTCATTGTTGATATCTCCATGACCAGGATGCAGGAGCAAGACACCCTATCCTCATTCCTTCACAAACTTAACACCTTCTTTCTCATCCACTTCATTTGGAACTCCTCAACCCAATGTGCCACCTTCCTGGATTTTGGCTTCCTCCACTGTGGTGGCTCCATCCACACCCCTGCCCACATTAATCTCACCAGTCACCAACTGTGCCTGCATTTCGACAGCTGGACTTCCCTTCCACGCCAAAAAGTGCCTTCCATACAGCCTGGCCACCCAATGACAGCAGTGACAAGAACTCACTTGCCCAATTTGTCACCACGGCCTCCAAAGAAAGGCACTATCTCCCACATCTAATTCACAAACAGATCCCCTGTGCAATTTCCCCACAGATCCCCAAGAACCAGAGCTGCAAAGGAGTGCTCCCTTTCTCACGCAATACAATCTTGGACTGGAACAACTGAACCACATCATTCGTCAGGGCTCCGATTACCTAACATCATGTCTTAAATGAGGGACATCCTACCCATGAACCTTCACACCTCTCCTAAAGTGTTATTCCATTGCCCACCCAACCTGTACAACATCTGAATCCAATCCTACACCACTGCCTATCCCAACTCCGTTGACACAGGGATCATATCCCTTTGAAAAACCCAGATGCAAGACCCGCCTAACCCAGCCACGCAGCACTTCCTATTCCAGTCCTGTTACAGGTCTATCTTACACCATCAGAGGTTGGGTCACCTGTAAAAGCATCCTTGTTATATACCAGGTCTATTGCACTCATTAGACAGCACTTTATATTGGTATGAGTACCAATCAGCTGTTCACCAGGATGAATGGCCACTGCCAAACTGTGGTCAAAAGCATGGTACAAAACCCTGTGGCACAACATGCAACTAAACATAACATACCTGATTTCAATGGCTTCACTGCCCGAGCCATCTGGGTCCTCCCCTCCATCACCAGCTCTTCTGAACTGGGCACATGGGAGTTATCCAAACAATACATTCTCTGCTCCTGAAATTGTCATGCCCTCAACCAGCTGTCCCCACACTCTCCACACAACAGTTTTCGCCTCCACTATCCTTTCAATTCCTCTCTATTCATGTCCCCTCATCCTCACTGAGTACTGCTCTCTCCCATCACATCCAGCTGTCTTTCTCCTTCCCTGCTCTTCTTCTACGTAATTGTCCCTGCCCCCTCCTCATCTCCAATCTACCTGCCCCACAGCCTTCCGAGGCTGCGACTGGCAGTCTTGTCATGCATACATCTAGTCCCTGCACACTCTGTCAGACAGCACTCTTCTTCCCCCTGACCTGTACCCTGATACCCCCCCCCCCCCCCGTGTGCGCCACCCACCCACCCACCCACCCACCCACCCACACACACACACACACACACACACACACACACACACACACACAACCACCATTTCCTGTCCCATTCCAGACTGCCTCTCAAAATAACCGCTGAGTAGCAGTCTGATGATGATGAAGTCCCATACTTCTTTACAGAGCGTAGGGGAACGATGCGGGAGACCTGCGCCGCCTTACTAGGTAAGGTCCTAGTGGAGGTGGTTTGCCATTGCCTTCCTCCGACCGTAATGGGGATGAATGATGATGATGAAGACGACACAACAACACCCAGTCATCTTGAGGCAGGAAAAATCCCTGACCTCGCCGGGAATCGAACCCGGGACCCTGTGCTCGGGAAGCGAGAACGCTACCGCGAGACCACGAGTGGCAGACGAGTAGCAATCTACCCTTTCCTAAAAATGCTGTTAATGTTTCAGCCTGGAGTTTCCATTATTTTACTATTTTGATCAACTGTGCAGACTATCATATAAGGTGTAGTCATACAATACAAAATCTTTGCACCTGTTCACGCTTATTAAATTATGCTGCTGTTTAAACCTTATTGAAAAGACAGTTAAAGCAACATAACATATTAATAACTTGGTGGTGATGAATGAATGTGTGGGAGCATCTGTCAGAGCTCTCCGAGTCGGGCACAGAAAACTCGAGGTCACATTGTGCGAGGTCAGCATCACTGTAGTGCCAAATGAGACAGACCCCGCACCACGAAACAGTTAAAGCAATGGGAAAAGACAATGTACCGGGTGATCAAAAAGTCAGTATACATTTGAAAACTTAATAAACCACGGAATAATGTAGATAGAGAGGTAAAAATTGACACACATGCTTGGAATGAAATGGGGTTTTATTAGAACAAAAAAACCACCCCATATTGATAGATGTAGAAAGATCTCTTGCGCGCGTCATTTGGTGATGATCGTGTGCTCAGCCGCCACTATCGTCATGCTTGGCCTCCCAGGTCCCCAGACGTCAGTCCGTGCGATTATTGGCTTTGGGGTTACTTGACGTTGCAAGTGTATCATGATCAAACAACACCTCTAGGGATGCTGAAAGACAACATCCGATGCCAATACCTCACCGTAACTCCGGACATGCTTTACAGTGCTGTTCACAACATTATTCCTTGACTACAGCTATTGTTGAGGAATGATGGTGGACATATTGAGCATTTCCTGTAAAGAACATCATCTTTGCTTTGTCTTACTTTGTTATGCTAGTTATTGCTAGTCTGATCAGATGAAGCGCCATCTGTCGGACATTTTTTAAACTTTTTTTTTTGTTCTAATAAAACGTCATGTCATTCCGAGCACGTGTGTCAATTTGTACCTCTCTATCTACATTATTCCGTGATTTATTCAGTTTTCAAATTTATACTGACTTTTTGATCATTCGGTACATCAATCAGTGAGCAGATACAGTGCACTTCATTACAACATGGCTCAGATATGACAACTGGATGACTTCACATGTGGGAAGAATCATTGAGAAACTGGAGGAAAGACAATGTGATGCGTGTAGCTCACACCATTGTTCCAAGTGCAGGGGGAGCATTCCAAACCACAGGCAATGGTGCCTAAAGGAGAGGAGTTGGTCAACCACATTCAACTACAGGAGAAGATTCCCGTTACAATGTACTACAGGCAAGAAGAGACCAACATCAAACAACAGATGCAATTGCAATTACATTTAATAGGACTGCAAGGCACGCAGTCTGATGCTCTACAGCAGCACGGCGACTGCATAGGGGTCATCTCTTTGCCCTGACCAGTATGTGTTCTGTTGACATCTAGACATCTGTGACACCATTTTGAATGTTGCCAACAGCATAGACCCTACACAAACGAGGTACGGCGTCGTACGCTCTTCTCAGATGACAGCAGATTCAGTCTAAGTAGTGATTCTGGACATATCCTCATGCAGCGAGGTGGAGTTTTGTGAGTTGACCAAAGAAGGGTGGTGAGTATAAAAGGCAGGTTACTGCAAATAACTACTGGAAAATCCCTGAAAGGGTTCTATTCTTCGAGTCAGTCATGGGCACATGCCCAATGAAAAGGTGTTACTTTCCAGTAATTAAATATTACTTGCAAATATTACAGAGAAAAATACTAAAACTGAATGCAATGGATCTAGAAAATAAATGAGGATATCAAATTGTGCATCCCAACATCACGAGTTCGATGCAGCATTGTATGATGCTGTGCAACCTCTAGTTTTTAATTATTGAGATTTAGCATTATAAGCAATGCTACTGGTAAATTAAAACTGCTATAATCATAAACAATATGTCATACTATAGCAGAACTGTACAGTGAACAAATAATGACACAGGCTGGCTGCAACTTTAATGGATCCAAAGAAACACTTTAGTTAAAACTGCTCAATAAAGTTAACTCCAATAATTACACGAATCATGACATCAGCACGTCACCCTGTAACCTTACTCTTTTCATAAATGTATTTCTGTTTAGGTATATAAGCTATTTCTGCATCAAATTAAGCATTATGTAATCTGAGACATGCCTCCCAATAAATCAGTCATAATTCAAATTTGGTGAGTGCTACATAAAAATCAAGAGCATCATGTAAATGAGCAGTAAGTTATGCTCTGATTTGACATACCATATTAGTGTATATAAAAACGTATTAGTTCAACAGTTGTGCACAATGGCACAACATCACGTTTTTATTAATATTTAGCATCATATGCATGTGAGAATGTTTTATAAGTTTGGAAAATGACCAGCATGGGGAGGTGCTCCTTTCAATATATTTACTATTACCAAAAACAATGCAATTTAAATTATGACCATTTCAGCATAATACTGCGAGAAAATGTGAACATAAATAGCAAGGGTGCCCATATGGTAGTCTGTAGGTGGGGTGTGGGTGGGGGTGGGGGGTGGGGGATGGGTGGGGGATGGGTAGACCTGATGGTTTGGGATATTTTTAATATTTTGAAAGAAGAACGGTGACTTGTAAGTGGCCATAAATAAAGCTACAGTTCCAACCCTGTTAAAAACTTGTACAATACCAAGATTTAAATCATTTCCTTGAAAGAAAAACACCTGAGTTGACTATATTTTTTCCTTTCCCTGAGAGCTGCGGGGTGTGCTCCCCCCCCCCCCCCCGCCAACTCCCCCTTGCCCCAAGTATGGGTGCCCTTTATGAATAGTGTGATATGGATTCCTAAGGTTTGAAACAGAAGCTGTGCCTCCTGGCCTTTTCATGTGGTCTTGTCTCATAGGCTGGTCTGGCATGGTGAGTCTGTTTAGCTTTTGGCAGGAGTGGAACTTACATTTTCCAGTTCCAACACTTAAAAGTTTTATAAGTCGTAGAATCTGAGCAACTGATTGGGATTTAATACTTTCAAGTGTTGTAAGTTTTCACAACTGGAACACTAACTTTGCAGGAGTCATAGTTATATTTTGTAATGTACTTTTGCAGAGAGTGAAGCAGTATCACTGATGAACTTGAGCATTAATGCATAGTCAGGACTTGGATTTTGGTTCTGCTTTCATGATAGCTTATTTACTTGGGGAATCAGCCAAGGATTATTCACTATTCATGCAACCTCAATTGCATTTAGTTACAATTTCAGTTCTTGAACTTTTAATGTGGATACCCATATTCGTTTAATTGCTGGATGTAAGGACATTATATTTTTTGTGTTTTGACCAAACGATATACAGTACTCAAACTTAACTATATGACTGTATTGACTAAATTTGTGTTTGTTTCTATCAAGTTACCATTATTTTATTTAGCATAGTTACTTGTTTATTCACTCATTCTTTTCTTTGTAATAAATGTCAAAATTCATGCATGTAGTTGTTGCTTGCCTGACCCTATCTACTGTAAACAGCTGGAGCTTCTTTAAGCATTTATCCGAAGACAAGAGCATTGATGGTTCAGATGTAGAATATTCTCTCAATAAGAGGGTCAGCCTGTAATTTCTTCCAACAATTGGAACGACTTGGGTTCTTGCTCTGGTAAACAACTGTCAGAAGAAGGGGCAGTTCCATTTCATAACTGATACCGAATGCCCCAACAAATTTAGTGGCTATCGACTGGCTTTGATTGTTAACTATCCATTCAGTTATTTGTCATGTTGTCACTCGTATGATGATATTACATGATCTAATTTCAGGAAACAGATTTAGAATCCGTGCCTTATTTTGTCACCCTGCAATTCAATACATGTATGGTCACTCTATGACATCACCGAAGATTTTGAACAGTTATGTTAACTGATAGCCATAACTCCCTACGTCTTACGGCTAATTACTTAGACAAACTTGGTTTCAAACTTACAGAACACATCTTTCACAAGTCTTTTTTTTTTCTTTTTAAACCCAATTTGGGTGTTTTGAGATTTTTTTTGTTACCTGCGAAGCAGACCCACTTTCTATTACTGTTATTAAACCATACTGGAGTCTTTTTATCCTTGGCTATTTATATGTAAGCTACTTATGTGTCATGTATCCTACAATATGTTTCAATTTCAACTACAGGTTCTCCACATTTAATTCCTATTGGGTAAATGATGACTGATGTCCTTCACTAGTAGTAGGCACAATGTTAACTTTCCTTACATCTACATTTTTTTTCTTTCTTATCTGCGATACTATTCTGCACAGGATCAAACAACAAATATTATTAGACACTAGAGAGCCAGCAATTAAAAGTAAGTTGTGCAGAAATTAATTTTGATTTGAACACAACAGTCTTCCCATTTTTCTTGATTTCTTCCCAATTCTTTTCTTGTTCTAGAAGAAATTTCTAGTGTTATAAAAGCAGAAGCCATGATTGGTGTGTGTAAATGTTTGTGCTGATTTCATGACAATTTCCATCTAACTGTAGTGCACAGAAATTTTGTTTCTTATTATTTATATCACTCATATCTGTAAAGTCTGCTTTTTTATTTATATTTGTTTTACTGAAAATTATTAAAAATAAAAAGATACTACAACTGAGAAAAACATAACAACAACAGAAGTTAATAATATGAGAGTGGCAGTTTCATCCAAAACTTTACTTACAGTCTATCATTTTGGCTATTCTATTTTTGTCTGCAAAGGAATAGAATAGTATACATTCTGAGAGCTCGCCATCACGACCCGCTCTTCCCGACTCCTGGTAGTAGCCCTCTATAGATTTAGGCAATGAGTAATGGACAACAAATCTCACGTCAGGTTTATCAATGCCCATTCCAAAAGCAATAGTGGCACATATGACCTGGAAAGTGTACCATAAGCACATTCAATACACAATTTTTAGTAAAATTTGATTTCTTCACAATATACACGAACAGTTCCTAGATATTAGTAAGCAAACCATGCATGTTGTGTGACATGTTCAGCACTTCAAAAAGCACTAATTGTGTGTGTGTGTGTGTGTGTGTGTGTGTGTGTGTGTGTGTGGGTGGGTGTGTGTTTTACAAACATTCTCAAGAGATAATTTTTTGTCAACTGTCGGTACTAATAACTATTGCACATGTTGTCCCTACATATATGGTATTCCACATTATGGCAGAATGTACATCTACATCTACATCTGCATACATACAGTAAAAGGTACATGGCAGAGGGAACTTTGAACCACTACTAGTCATTTCCTTTCTGTTCCTACACAAAGACAAGAGAAAAACGATTGTCCATATGGCTGAGTACCAGCTCTACTTTCTACTATCTTATCTTCACGGTCCGTAGACCAAATGCACATGGGGGCAGTAAGGATCATTCAACTGTCCACTTCAAATGCCGGTTCTCTAAATTTTCTCAATAGTGTTTCACGATAACAGAGTAATCTTCCCTCCAAGAAGTCACATTTGAGTTCACAAAGCATCTCAATAATAAAACTATCAGTAACAAATCTTGCAGTATGCCTCTGAACTGCCTCAATGATTTCCTTTAATTTGACCTGGTGGGATTCCAAACACACAAGCAGTACTTAAAATGGGCTGCCCTAGCATTCTGTACATGGTCTCCTTTATAGATGAGCCATGTTCGCCTAAAGTTCTCTCAAAAAGCTGAAGCTGACCATTTTCCATCTCTACAACCGTCCTTTAGTGCTCCTTCCATTTAATATTGATTTGCAATGTTACATCTAGATATTAACTCGACCTAACTGTGTTAAGCTGCACACTATTAATGCTGTATTTGACCATTACAGGATTTTTTTCTTACTCATCTGCATTAACTTGTATTTTCTCACATTTTTAACAAGTACCCATTCATCACACCAACTAGAAATCCTATCTAAGTCATCTTTCATCTCCCTACAGTCACAAAATAATGACACCTTCCCATACACCACAGCATCATCACCAAAAAGCCACAGACTGCTGCTTACCCTGTCAGTCAGATCCTTTTCCAACAGCCTTACTTTTAGTTAATGAATCAATAACACTCTGCCAACTATCAAGTGATGTTCAAGTTTTTTCTGTGTCCAGTATTTGCTTTCAACTGCAACTCAAGCCACAACCCACAATGTAATCATATGGCACAGCCACCTTCACACAACCAAACATCATAATTTGTACTTGTCAACTTTTATTTTTTGTGTGTTCTGACAACAATTTATTTTATAAATGCAAACTGACACATTGTCCAAGCATAAAAAAGAAAGGAAGATAACAATTTGAAACAAGGTGATTAGACATGGAGAACAAGGGCAGGAAGGGCAAGGATGGGGGCAGGAAATATACCATGAATCATCCCAGCGTTCACAGTAACTGATTTTGTGAAGCTATGGAAAATGTAAGGCTGTATGCCTGGATGGGGACTTCAATGATACTCCTGCCAAACAGTGGATAAACCCTGTACCACATTACTCAGCTTCTATGTGCTAACACTTGAAATATCACTCAAGTGTCAGTGGACCTAACTGATCTGAATATATTTTAAACAGAACTGCAGAGGCAATAGTACAACTACCTTATGTCTGTGAGTGCATACAAGAGACTTACACCAAATTTGACCTACTATGTTTATGGGAGTGAATATGTTGGGGGACTGATGACCACAGATGTTAAGTCCCATAGTGCTCAGAACCATTTGAGAGAATATATTCTTAGTGATCACTAAAATCATCCAAGTTGAGAATTACTTTTGAAGAGAGAAAACTTCATTTAAGCCAAGACACATTTCAGGCATCCACCCATCTTCATCTGGCATAATACATCATTTTTATCTCCTAAATTTGGAATGCAGTAGCTGTCTGTGGTTCTCTAACTTGTGACACATTTCTCTGCTTTGATACGTTTTGCATCTGAACAGGTATGACAATAATGCCAAACTGTCCTGACAGCACAAATGTAACTACTCAAGCTGGTGGTGGTTCTACTATGGAAACTGGTGAGTGGGACCCTGGAAGAGGAAAACAAACTCAAAGCACAAGTTAATCTAAAGGGAAGCAGAGTGTCCAAACACTGCATAGAGACACAGACAGAGAAAAGTACAACATGTGGGCCAACATAATGTAAAGGCCAAGCCTGAGTTGGTCAATGTCACGGTAAGAACTGACAGGTCCAGCCTATCACCACCAGCAAGTAAACACCTTGGTCAGCAGTTCTCTCCATACAACGCTTCATGCATACCATCGTGACAACTTCCTGCCCTACTGTGCTGCAAAACCTAAGGCAGATCATCAACGTCCATATCGACACCTGTAGATGGGAAAACTAAAATAAGCCTAACACAAACACTTTTAAGTTTGCTGATGCGCTGAATGCAGCACAACATTCACTATGTTGGTCACATGGTTAATATTGTATTGTATTCAGTACATCAGTGAATCTAACAGAGTTTGTGCTATGCCTCCAAAGGCAGGAAAAGGTGTCACAAATTACAGAACAAGAGGCAGCTGCAGCATTCCAAATTCAAAAGATAGGAAAGATACACTCACAAAATATAAAAGTGTTAGGCCAATTGAAGATGAGCTGAAGCTCAAAATAAACAAAACTACACAAAAACGGGGTGGTTGCTGTATTTCTTCAAGCAATTCATTCCATTGCTACAGAGTTCTACCACCATTAACAAGTTGAGAATCTGTCAATTACAGCTCCCTCGTTTACCAGGGGTGTTGGTGCATAAATAGGAATCCAACACATTTTCCACACTCTTCACACAGAGGCTAAGTTTCCCTTTAGAATGGCACCATGTCCAGTAAAACGAGTCATGTTGTTCAGACATATGAGATGTGTGAGAAAAGTAATGATACTGACTTTTTATCTCCCAAAGTTTTTATTTTTTTCAATCAACAATATTGTCCCCTACAAAATAGTTCCCTTCAGCAGCTATACAGCAGAGTTGTTGTTCCCATAGTAGCACTGAATGGCTTCAGCTGGTATGGCCTTTAACATGTTGGTCACATTCTTTTGAAATTTCTCCAGAGTCCAATAATGACATCCTTTTAAGACTTTTTCAATTTTGGGAAAAGGAAGAAAGTTGAAAGGATTCAGGCCAGGTGAATGCGGGTGGGAGGGGGGGGGGGGGGGGGACGTTGTGGAACAACAGGACTGCTTTCCGAGGTCAAAAATTTCGTGATGGGAGTGGCCATACGACATGGGTCATTGCCAGAATGCAGCATCCACTTGTCCGCAATGTCCTGTCTCATTTAATTCACCCTTTTCCTGAGCCTTTCAAGGACTTCTTTGTTAAGCCTTCAGTTGATAGTTCATACTGGAGGCACAAATTCTTTATACATGACACCCCTACTGTCAAAAAAGCAAATCATCATTGTTTTGATCTTTGATTTTCTTGTTTGAGCTTTTTTCAGTCAAGGAGGTGTCTCAATATGCACCTCCTCATTGTACTGCTTCACCTCAGGATCGTACTCAAAAATCCATAATTCATCACCTGTGGTCACACAGCTGAACTATTTGTGGTTATTTGCCATCCTCTCAAGAAGATCAATGCACACTTTTCTTCGACAGCCCTCTGAGCTTTTTTGGCATCATTTTGGCACAATCTTTCCACATGTTCAAAACTTCAGTCGAAATTTGATGAACGGTGAAAGTATTTAACAGGTCACTCATCATCCTTATTGTTAAACATCAGATTGATATCACAAAAGCATGCTCTCATTTGATTTTTTCATTGGTTTTTAAAGTTGAAGGTATCCCTTAGCAAGATTAATCTACAATGTATTCTTGTCATTACCAAAATTATTTGCGCCAGCAAAAAACTTGTTCTCTTAGTAAAGAATGTTCCCAACTTTTTAAATGTCACACTCACAGTTTCCCCAAGTTAACGCAAAACTTGATGGCATAACGTTGCTCTAAATTCTGCTATTCCATTTCCGTAACACAACAAAAACACTTCATCAATGGCACTCTCAAAAATCATGTGATGGCTGTGCAGATCTGAAACTGGGAGTGAGCATCCAGAATGGGTGAACACACCGGTCTACACAAGTAAAACATGATAGTATTGCCAGATTGCTTGCAGTGCTGACAGTCTCATTACTTTGCAAACAAACCTTGTATGTGCTCAACCTGTGCTAGAACATGATTTTAACAGTGTCTGTTTATATTCATTAAACAGACTAATAGAGAGGAAGCAGCTGCTGTAATAACAGCCCCATATGTAAAACAAAATTAGAAGGTAAGAGGATGTGGATATTCGAATGATCCACAATAACAAAGCTTTGTTGAATCACACTGAATTCTATAACAATATGTACCAATTTGACAACCCTTCTCCAAAATATGTAAGTGCTGCACCTTCCATTAGTGAAACAAGTATGCCATCAGGTCCGGACACTTTATATATGTGCAGATTCCCACGTGGAATGTTTCCCTCTATATATATATGGTCTTTAAATATGCCTGCTTGTGTCTGTATATGTGTGGATGGATATGTGTGTGTGTGCGAGTGTATACCCGTCCTTTTTTCCCCCTAAGGTAAGTCTTTCCGCTCCCGGGACTGGAATGACTCCTTACCCTCTCCCTTAAAACCCACATCCTTTCGTCTTTCCCTCTCCTTCTCTCTTTCCTGATGAGGCAACAGTTTGTTGCGAAGCTTGAATTTTGTGTGGGTGTTTGTGTTTGTGTGTCTGTCGACCTGCCGGCGCTTTCGTTTGGTGAGTCGCGTCACCTTTGTTTTTAGATGTATTTTTCCTACATGGAAAATATATATATATATATGTTGTGACTTACCGAACGAAAGCGCTGGCAGGTCGATAGACACACAAACAAACACAAACACACACACAAAATTCAAGCTTTCGCAACAAACTGTTGCCTCATCAGGAGAGAGGGAAAGACGAAAGGATGTGGGTTTTAGGGGAGAGGGTAAGGAGTCATTCCAATCCTGGGAGCGGAAAGACTTACCTTAGGGGGAAAAAAGGACGGGTATACACTCGCACACACACACATATCCATCCACACATATACAGACACAAGCAGACATCTCACAAGCAGACATATTTAAAGACAAAGAGTTTGGGCAGAGATGTCAGTCGAGGCAGAAGTGAAGAGGCAAAGATGATGTTGAATGACAGGTGAGGCATGAGTGGCGGCAACTTGAAATTAGCGGAGATTGAGGCCTGGTGGGTAACGGGAAGAGAGGATATATTGAAGAGCAAGTTCCCATCTCCGGAGTTCGGATAGGTTGGTGGGAAGTATCCAGATAACGCGGACGGTGTAACACTGTGCCAAGATGTGCTGGCCGTGCACCAAGGCATGTTTAGCCACAGGGTGATCCTCATTACCAACAAACACTGTCTGCCTGTGTCCATTAATGCGAATGGACAGTTTGTTGCTGGTCATTCCCACATAGAATGCATCACAGTGTAGGCAGGTCAGTTGGTAAATCACGTGGGTGCTTTCACATGTGGCTCTGCCTTTGATCGTGTACACCTTCCGGGTTACAGGACTGGAGTAGGTGGTGGTGGGAGGGTGCATGGGACAGGTTTTACACTGGGGGCGGTTACAAGGATAGGAGCCAGAGGGTAGGGAAGGTGGTTTGGGGATTTCATAGGGATGAACTAACAGGTTACGAAGGTTAGGTGGACGGCGGAAAGACACTCTTGGTGGAGTGGGGAGGATTTCATGAAGGATGGATCTCATTTCAGGGCAGGATTTGAGGAAGTCGTATCCCTGCTGGAGAGCCACATTCAGAGTCTGGTCCAGTCCCGGAAAGTATCCTGTTTGGTACAGATTTATTGATGACATCTTCATGATCTGGACTCACAGTGAAGAAGAACTCCAGAATTTCCTCTCCAACCTCAACTCCTTTGGTTCCATCAGATTCACCTGGTCCTACTCCAAATCCCATGCCACTTTCCTTGACATTGACCTCCACCTGTCCAATGGCCAGCTTCACACGTCCGTCCACATCAAACCCACCAACAAGCAACAGTACCTCCATTATGACAGCTGCCACCCATTCCACATCAAACGGTCCCTTCCCTACAGCCTAGGTCTTCGTGGCAAACGAATCTGCTCCAGATATATATATATATAAAGATGATGTGACTTACCAAATGAAAGTGCTGGCAGGTCGACAGACACACAAACAAACACAAACATATATTCTGCTGTCGATCATGAACTTATTAGCTGATTTTTTATTTCTTCAGCACAGTAGCACCATTAGATGAAGTCCTCTTCATATCATGAAAGCAATAAGCAAAACTTCCCATAGTTGCAATTCACATTCATTTGAAAATATCTGAGAGAAGGAAGTGAGGAAATTTATGGTTTAATTCTGCATTACCTCTGAGGTTAATAGAGATGAATCTCTGCAATATATTGCTGTCTGTTATAAGTTCAAAGGTTGTGTGTTAAGGGCTACATCTTTAATGATGTCAACCAGCTGAAGGGAGGCAAATGTAGAACAGGGTGTAAACGTGGACAAGGAAAAAAATTCCTGGATTTTTCCCGGATTTCCCGGTTAAAAATACACTTTTTCCGTGTAATAAAGTGACAGTATGTTTCCCCTTGGAACTGTAAAACTTATGAGTCCTTTGAATGGTTATGTTTTTATACACGGACATAGAATTTCCAGGCACTTTAGAAAATGAAACTCAGGGAAGATGACCCCTTTTGCAAAGATTTTTGATGTGCAGCATCATGTACACTGTATATTTTCGTACTACAAAAGCATAAATTTGAATTCCACCAAACACCGCATGTTACTTTCCGAACCATTGTAATCGAGATTGCGATGCGCTTTTGTAAAGCCAGTCATAGCTCATGTCAGGTGATCCTGCCAGCCAATGACAGCGGTTATTCAGATCAGTCAGCTAATAGCAACATCACTGTTAAATAGTGCGGACGCACTAACAGGAAAAGTTAATGTTTTAAAGTAATACACATAGTGTTGCTACAAGAAAAGCAAAGCTTTCACATATAATATTGGTCTCTAAGATTAATAAGCTGCAAGAAAGCTAAGCTTTCACATATAATGTTGATCTTTTTTGCGCCTGTTACACTTTAATATAAATCACACAAATGTGCCAGTAAAATTTTTAGCCGAGTCCAGTGACTTGTCCTCAAAGTTTTCCACAAATAAATTAGCTACCGCAGAGAAGAGAGAGCTTCCCGTAGCACTACATCAATTTGCTCCTAATAACGAGATGTATGTCTGATCTTCTGGGCTCGAAATGGCTCGTCATCAAACGCTCTGTGATTTAAGAATTTCACCGTACATTCTCGCACAAAGTTAAACTTGTGTAAAAGGAAATTTACTTTGAAAGTAATGCTTTTCAAACCACCATTCGCAATATTTTCCCGCGACCCGTTAGAAACAGGTTCATTTCAGTAGTTGTAAGACTGTGTCAGATAACAGGCGCCACCACGCTTTGGCAGCTACTATGACGCAGGAAGCTCATATGTTTGTACGTGTAAAACATTAAAAAATCTTACATTATATCATAAAATAAAAAAGACATAATAGGATACTCCAACAGCATTGGAATTTCGTGAAGCATACTAAAATGGCACTTTTAAAGTGCATACTTAAAGAGCACATTCGTATATCCAGATTCCCAATTATGTAGGCCTCGACCTGATATTAAGCTTTTCAGTGTGGGTTTTGGGATGTAAATTTTCTTGGAGTACTAGTACTGTATTAACTCAATTTTGATTCTTTACTATGGCATAATGCCATACCTGCTAGAAGATGAAAACGTGCACTTGAAATGCAGTGAGCAGTTAAAATTAGCCAATAGTGTGAAACTAAACACTTCGTTTCAAACACACTGACTGCCTCAGCTTAAAAGGTTGATAAAAACCAAATTTCTTTAGCAAAACAACGAAAATATCTTCATTCTTCTACAAGGCAATTAATGCGTGACTGTCAGAAAAGTGGAAATAAAATAAAATCTGAAACTAATAATGTATATTAGTCTTTTGTTATTATGTGACTTTATTTTAATTAACTTGATAGCTCCCAGCCACAGAAATCCATTTTGTTTTGATTTGATGTGAGAGCAGTGAACGAAGAGGAAACAGCAAAATCACTAAATGTAAACACAGGTCACGTGGAGACTACACACTTCCCCACTATAACTCGGACTGCTTTGCGCATCAGACCCAGATCTACAATATTTCCGAACCGGAGCAATACTAACAGTGGCGCTCCCCGCCCCCCTTCCTCGAGGCTTTGAGATACAATGTCAAAAATTTAAAAAATCGCGTTTTTAAAAATATGTTCCTTTTGTAGTGCTCTTCTTTCTGAAGAGTCTGATACATAAAACATATATGTTCGAGGAAATGTAAGACATGTTATTTGGTCTTAAGTGTGCCAGAGTGCAGTGCCACCCCTCTTCACACAGCATTCTTCAATCGCACATCACTGTATTTTGCTCCGTGGAATTGAAACGTGTGTATTTTGTACTGGATGCCATCAAACTATAATCAGGACAGTGGAGATTAAAATGTCCTGTGGTGCCTCTCCTTCTCCCAGTCGCCCGGTTTGACATCCTGCCCCTCTTTTTTTTTTTTAAAAAAAAAAACCTCTCGCATTTGATACTGGATGTGATTATTTGTAATCGGGAGAACAAGAACTCTTCAGAAAATTTGCACTCCTTAGCTCCTAGCATTGTATTCTCTCTATCTTGATACAGCTTTACATGGCGTGCTTTCCTTTCTGGGAACGAATCTATTACCTCATCAAAGTTCGTCAAACGTTTTGCTACATGGAAAATCGAAATATCATTGTCTAATACTGCGTAAACTGCTAAATCAAACAGTACCCAAGACTGGTGTGTTTTCTCAATCTGATTACATCTATTTTGTCACTGTCTGCTAGATAAAACAAAATAGGCCTTTCTAACATTGCAGAAATTGTAACACACACCAAACAAACGACACTGTTTTGGCACAAATGGTCATTTTTATATCACGACAATATAATTCACGAAGAGCGACATAAAATGCCTATTAGGCCTACTAAAAGCAAAAAGCTTTATGTTAGAAAATAGTTTCACATTTCATTCATTCATACACTTCAGTTTCTCGAGCAAGAGATCGAAAGGTAGTAGTACGAAATTTTATACATATATTTGGAATTGTCATATTCTTCTCTAATCTGTGTGACGTCCCTGTTTCTTCTTCCTCGTTCTAACAAACAATCTTGTCATGACTAATTCTGGAACTATTCCTGCCTTTGTCAAAACTTATTCACCGATTAACTTCACTAACCCTGCCAGAGTCACTGGTTTAGTTATCCCGGTTAGGAGTTGTTATGCTCGTACAAACCATTTTCCGCGCTACTTCCAGAATAGAACTAAAGTAGCTGCTAGACGGGGCTGTACAACTGGCCCTTACTAGTGAAGCGATCTGACCAAAAATTTTCTGACAAAATTTCATTTTCTTGGATACACCGAGCAGATAATACGTAATCTTTCTTATCTGTTATTCCTGTTAGTTGTTTATTTCCACTCTCGTAGTCTGACTATCGATTTCCTTAGTAATTATAACAATGCTGATCATTCGCAAACCTAATCAACAACATAATCAGACAGTGATTGGCATTCACTCGTTTGGCTTTACTCCGCTCAGCTTGTATAGCTCGGTCCCCTTTTGCCTGCAGGAAAGTTTATTTCTAGATGCAACGAGGATTCTCCTGACAGACATCATGTACACTATGCATGCATTCAAAAATCAACTTATGATTCATTCAAAAATCAACTTACAGAGTGTGCTCAAAAACCAATATGGATGTGTTTCTAAATCATATGCGTAATCCATTGACCAACGTGCACTGGATGCTAGGCGCTTTGTGAAACAAGGTTTCTTCTCCTCAAGAATATGAATTTGCGCCCCCCCTCCCCCCACCGCCATTGTCGCCTGGGTCAGATACCTTGGTTTGCCCCCCCCCCCCCCCCTCACCTCCCTCATAGAACCGGGCCTGCTGCGCATGCGTAAATCTGGCAGCTTGGGCGCGGCAGTAAAATTTTTCCCATTTGTATGTAGCTGCTTGTTACGACTGCTTACACAGCAAACAGCCACATTTCTGTAGCCAGAAGGGGGAGAAGGTACAACTCATACGTCACTCAACTCCGCATGTGCATGAGCCCGCTCGTAACTGCAAAACAAATCTAATGTAAACAGTCATGACGTCACGGTCATCGGAGGCAATTTGTTGTTATGAAGCATTGTATGGTCTCCTTAAAGCCTTTGACATATTTTGCTGTTCGCAAACGCTTGTATGAGCACTGTGTTTTTTTGTTGTATACGGCACATTTCCTTTGCATTTTATGTTTTATTTTCATATTTTTTTCTCGTTCACGTTTCATTGTTGCAGTATCTTTCTGCAGTAGCGGGACGCAGTAATATCCTTTGTTAGAATATCGATTCTTACCAGTCAAAATTACAAAAATTTAACTGCAAACTAAAACAATGAAAAATTCCCGGAATTCTAAAAAATTCCAGGGTTTTTCTCGGATCTCCTGGGTCGTATATACCCTGTAGAAACATTTGCACTCTCTCTTTCTTCACCATGACTCATTTCTACTGTTTAACTAGCTCTTTCAACTCGCCAGATGAGGTGGCATAGTGGTTGACACTGGACTCCCTCTGATGCCACCAGTTCAAATCTCCTTCCAACCATTCTGATTCAAGTTCTCCAAGCTTCCCTAAAGTGTTTCAAGCAAATGCCACGAAGGTTTATTTGAAAACAATATAGGTAATGTCCTTCTTCAATTCAAGCTTGTGCTCTGTCTCTCACTGCCTGGTGGTTAATGGAATGTTAAAACCTAATCTTCCTTCCTTATATTTTAACTCCAATTAAATAATAATAATATTAACCAAAGAAGAAATAGACGTAAGGAACAATTTCAGAATAAAAGCAGAGAAATGGGTGGTTAAACCAGAGACAAAAGCCCAAAGAACTGGAACAAAATGGAGTGAAGAAAGAAGAGCTAAATTCTTGCAAACAATGAAAAACTGGTGGGAAAATAAAAAGAACAAGAAGAATGGAAAACGAACCATCTTTACTTAGCATCTTCCACTCTGGGAGCTTTGAGACTAATAATAATAATAATAATAAAATGATAATAATAATAAACAAGAAAACCAGCAAAGTAACACAAATGAGTTAATGAATTTAAAGAACATCCCCAAATACCCTCTACACTAACAATAAATCTATAAAACCATCGCACCTGTCTGTTTGCCTTTAAACACACTAATTTCCACAACTAAATTACACAACAAAAACTCCACGTTGGAACACCAAAATATATGGAAAAGAAAGACTGCTACTCATTATAAAGGTGATACAATGAGCTGCACACAGGCACAATATTGTGCCAGTTTGCAACTCAATGTATCATTTTTATGGTGAGTAGCAGTCTATCTTTTCGTTATACTGTTAATTTCCAACAGTAATAGATGAATTTTCAAGAGGTCTTTGCCAGTAACTTGCACATAGTTCAGGACACCTTGTAGGCTTTAATTCATCAAAATTGGATCACAGGAAAAAAGACACACCTACATATTATAAAAATGTATTTGTCTATGTATGTATGTACATGTGTTCCACATCCTCTCCGAAATGACTGGGCCAATTTCAGGTAAACCTAGTACTCATCTCCCTCAGTCTGGAAAGCATCACTGTGAGGGTAAGAACCACCTACCTATCACAGGGGTGGGGAAGGGGTCATTACATGCAAATACCCAGATATTATTCGCCCAGTATTTGAGAACAAGAGCACTAGTGACTTAACAATATGCTTCATACATAATTTACAACCTTTACGAAACTTTTTCTCGCTGACACTCGCCACATAATGATGAAAGGAAAAACGTTTTGCACTTGCTACATTTTCACTGTTCATTTTCAGATCAGGCGTGACATTTTAATTTATTATTTCTTTACTACTGATTGTATTTGCTACATATTTTCCAGAAAGTTTTCATATATACCACTGAATGTACTCACAAAATTATATCTATGTACGACACATAGATCAGGATATTTGACATTATAAATACTGTGATGCATGAAAACTACTGCATCACGCATGACATATAAATTTACTATTCTAACCCATTGAACCGATTTTGATGGAATTGGGAAAAAGAGGTAACTTGAACCCCAAGGAAAAACATAGGCTATTTTGGAAAGTGTGTAGTACAAGATGCTTATTGATTTGAAGAATATTATATGAATTAGGGAAAAATATTTACTCTTTGAAAAAGCTATTTACTCTTTGATTTTTTATCTTCATCATATTTGTGAAAATGCTTTTCTTGGTTGATATGTGCTGTGTGATATGATTCAAAGTAATGAATACAATGCTTATACAGTCTTCAATGTGCTTATTCCGTACTTCCACACTATTTGTTGCATAATGTACTCTGTTAAATAGTACATTCAACAACAGAATCAAACATACACAAAAACAAAGAGAAAACATAAGTCAGTGATTGTGCCAAAGATAATCATTAAAATACTTATCATTTCCGCAGAGCATTACACTGCACTTCACCATTTTCCCATTAGCGTCAACGATATTTTCTGTTGAATCGGATGTGTCATCTGGACTGTGCGACAACAGGTTCTGAACAGGCTGCTGACTGCACATTAGAGGTTGCCTCTGACATCTGTTGTGGCTGATCTGTATCAGGCGACGGAGCAGCTGCAGCGTTTGCCGAGTCCGTGGTGTGTGAAGATGAGTCCATACCAATGTATGGTGTGCAGAAAGCATGTTTGAGCCTGTCGACAGTGCTGATGGTTGGCGTATCCATCACATCAATCTTGAATGTCTTGCCTGTCCTACTGATGACACAGCAAGGTCCATCATATGGTGGCTGCAGTGGCTTGCATACTGCATTATGCCATACGAAGACTTGATGGTACTCTCATAGTTCATCAAAAACAAATGGGCAATGTGTCTGCCGATCCCATGGAGCAACACGGTGTAGTTGCTGAATCTGTATACACATCTTTTGTACAAAATCTGATGGGTCAATGAAGTCATCTGACACATTGGCAAAGAACTCGATAGGCAGTCATGTCGGATGGCCATAACCAAGTTCTGCAGTCATGGCTTTCAGATCTTCTTTGAGCGATGCACAGAGACCCAGGAGGATGATGGGCAACGTCGATGTCCACTGCTGTGACTCATGACATCAAAGTGACACTTTCAGTCGGTGGTGCATGCATTCAATTAAACCATTCGCTGCTGGGTGGTAAGCTGTAGCTCTAATCGACTTCATACCCAGTAGCACAGTGAGTGCTTTGAAAAGATACAACACAAATTGTCTTCCCTGGTCTGTTGTAATTTGTAGAGGCACACTGAAATAGGTGATCCATCCCTGGAAGAATGCAGTCGCGACAGTTTCAGGTAATGTTGGGAACACCTTGGGCTAGGGTGTAAAACGATTGATGGCTGTAAGGCAGTAGGTGTATTATTCTAGTGGTGGGAGAGGTCCTACAAGTTCTAGGTGGACATTTTCAAATCTATGATTCAGAGGAAAGAACGTACCATGAGGTGACCTAATTTGCTGGCTAACTTTATTTCATTGACAGGCCACACATTGTCACACATATTGCGGGTAATCTTTGTCCATGTGTGGCCAGATGGAAGCTTGCTTCACCATGTTGGTAGCTGCTCTTACCCCAGAGTGTGACATTTTATGTACAGAGGTGACTGCCTGTTGACAAAAGCAATATTCACAAATTGTCATGGTTTGTTAGTCACAACATTACAATACACCACCACAGTTGATGGAGGCAGCATAATAAGGAAGAGTTGTAGGCCCGATGGTTGCGCTAACAAATCTCGTAACACACTATCTGATTGGCGTGCTGCCACGAGAGCATCAAAATCAACTGCATCAGTGAATGCTTCAATCGAGAGCGCGCGTCAGCTGGATGTTCAGTTCTCCAGCAACATGAATAATATTGGTAATGAAGTGTCCAACATAGTCATGATGTCACAGCTGATGAGGTGTCGCTTTCTCAGGATGCTGGCAGAAAGCATATATTAGTTGCTTGTGATATGGGATGAGAGGGAACTGCTGTCCATTCAGCATGTGACGAAATTTCTTGATAACAGCATAGGCAGCTTACAATTTGTGATCATAGTTGGGCCAAGTCTGTTGAGATTGTGATAACTTTTTACTGAAAAAGATTAAGGGTTGCCAGTGCTCGTCGATTTGCTGTTGCAGTACAGCACCAATTGTTGACCATCATCAAGACGAGAGGTGCTTGGAGAAGTGGATACACTAACAGTGTAGCTTCTGTGACAGCACTCTTCAGCTTCGTAAATGCCAACTGGGCCTCACTATTCCACTGGAGTTTGTTCTTTGGCTTTGATGAACCATGCAATAATTGATTCAGCAGTGTAACTAGGCAGGGCAAACAAACTGGCAGTAAAAATTGGCTACACAAAAAAATTGCTGTAATTCTTTAACTGTCGTAGGATGTGGGAAACTAAGTATAGCTTCTACTTTCTCTCATGGTGGCTGTATCCCTTGCGCCTTGATAGTATAACCTAGGAACTGTATTTCAGCTGCTCTGAAGATGCACTCTGATGGGTTGATGAGCACACCATGTGCATGTAGATGAGTGAAGATCTGTGTTAAGTGTGCCAGGTGTTCTGCCTCTGAGTTTGACATGACCAGGAGGTCGTCAACATACATATAACAAAAGTTTAAGTCACATGTGACTTAATCAATGAACAGTTGAAATGTTTGGGCAGCATTACAAAGTCCAAAAGGCATTCGGATAGATTCAAATAGTCCGAACGGTGTGAAGATGGCGATCTTAGCAATGTCATCTGGTGCCACAGGTATGTGAGCACGAACTAAGTCCAACATAGAAAAGATGTGCTTACTGTGGACATTGAACGTAAGATCTTTGCTATGCAGTACTGGATATCAATCTGGAATGGTTCTGGCATTGAGCTGTCTATAACTGCCACGTGGATGCCATCTATTATTCTTTTTTGGGACTTTGTGTGGTGGAGATGACCAACTACTGCTCAGTGGGCAGCAGATTCCTTGTGCAAGCACTGACAAGAGTTCTTGCTTAACTATATTCAGTTTCTGAGGTGCCAAGTGGCACAAGCATAAAGTAGTGGTCCATATATGGTCAAAATATAGTGCACCATTGAGCGCTGCACAGATGCCAGTGTGGGAGTCTGGTATGTGATCTCCAGAAACTGCCTAACAAGCTCTATGAATGAGAATCACCAGTAATCATTCGTATTGCTGTGTCTTCCACACAAAGCACTCTATCTTGGCTTGCTAGGTTGGTAGCATTGTCAAGAAAGTGTTGGTGAAGGAGGTCAGACAGGAGCCTATAAAACCCGAGCCCAAGCATGGGGTGGGTCATGTCCGATACAATGATCTGCCATTAAAATTTGCGCTTCAGGCTTCAGTACAGCACTAATGTGACACACCCATACATTGCGATTGTAGAACCATTGGTAGCTAAAAGACAGCAGACATCACAGTTCCGGTGTGGCAGACAGGTAAATGGATAGATTGACATGTCAGCACCTGTGTCTACCAAAAACTGTTAACTTTGTGCCATGGTCTGTTACAAACAGTCAATGGCTGCTGTCCGGAGAGCTGGTGACCATCATCACTGACTTCTTGCCCAGTTTCCCTGTTCGCACGGTAGGCTACACTTCTGTGCCTCGGAACCATATCGTTAATGGTACCAGCAAATTCTTGCTGACAAAGGTGAGTGACTACTTTCCTGGTGAGCGGTGGCAATGAGATCAGCAACTGATAGTCTGGATCTATAATGCAGCAACTTGTGCAGTGAGCTTGGCAACCTGTGCTAGTAGTATGGCGATGGTGTTATCTGCCTGATGCTGTGGGCAAACTGTTGCAATGCATGCGGATGGATACATTTCTGCTATGCAACCCACAGTTTGTGCAAGTGCTTCTACATCACCTGCACTGTCAATATCTTCTGCGCAGGTGTGATAACCAAATATTCTACAGAATGCTGTCACTCACTGTGTTGCTCGCTAATGTACATAGTTGACATAGTAGCTGTGATGGGGTGCAATCGCCTTGCTCTTCAGTGCGGAGTAGCTTCCCCAGTCTCTTCACCTCTGACTGTGAAAGCTGGATAATTAAAGCGTTCTTGATGGTTAAGTAATGATCAGTGCTTGATGGTGGCACCAGAATGTCTTGCATTTGTGTGGCCATATCTTCATTGAGAGCAGCAACTAAGTAACTGTATTTCATCTTGTCTGTAGTTAGATGCTCTAGCACAAACTGATTTCTGAATTGCACAAATCACACCATGGAGTTCTGTTGCCAAAACGGTGGCAGCTTTACTATCACACAATTAATTAATGAACCAGTAGACATGTCTACAGTTGGTGGCAGGTCTGACATTATGTAGCTATGATGAACTGGGATGCAGAAGATGTGTGACGCAATTGGCGCGGATATTCATACTTAGTGCGATGCAACACAATATGAAGCATTAGTGACCATGGAATTTCATGTCAGTGACTGTCAGAGTTCACGGTGGGGTCACCATTTATTGTGGGGCTACATAATCAGCTTTATTGCAACATAAAAACTAAAGCTTAACTCATACAACTCTGTTAAATAGAGCATTCAACAACAGAATAAAATGTATACAAAAACAAAGACAAGACATAAATCATTGATTGCGCCAAAGATAATAATTAAAACAGTTGTCTCTGGGGCTCAAACCTGAGACCTTTACTTTCGTGTGCAATGCTGTTACTGACAGATACTATTACAGACTGAGCTATCTACAGACGAGATTACTGCAGAGCGAAAGCTTCACATTTTGGGAACCTCTTCCTGGTTAAAATGATCATGTACATGGAAATACTACTGACCTTTGTTTTACTACTGATCCAGTCAGTCTGTGATTTTGCTCGTTGCTTGTCTGTTAGGCCTGCGTGGTATGGAGCTGCTTTAATACCTGCGCTCACCAAATCTCGTGAGACTGTATCACATTCATTCCGTGACAGACAATAAATAATTCCTGAGTCCCGAGGATGCTTACTTCTTATAAATGAAACAATATCTTTGGTAATGCCTTTCCCTTTCTTCGGCAAGACACTATACTTCAGGTTTGGCCTGTTAAAGCTTGAAAGAAACCTGCAAGAAAAATATTCCAAATTTTGTCAGTGTGTGATATTTTAAGACATCAATGAGACTATGTATACAGGGTGAACCAGAACTCCAGCGACAAACTTTTACTAGTTTTTCACAGATATCTTCTGAGTATTTTAGTATAAGGGGCCCACAGTCTCCAGTGGCTCTTTACAGAGTAATAATGTAGTTATGATTTATTCAGTTTGTTATCACAATCACCTTTGTTTCTGTGAAAATACCTTCACAACACTGAAGCTTCTGTAACATTCAATAACCAAAACATACTACACACAACACAGAGTAATTCACCAACTCACACACAAAAAAGGTACACTTTTATCAGTCTGTTCTGTCAGTGTACAGTACTGCACATAACAAATGCAAAACCGTTCCCTTATAGGTATTGTTCAACTTAATATCATGATCACAACACAGTGTACAGCAACACACTCCCAAATGTCTTACATGCTCAAGAATTCCATGAGTTTGGCATACTACAGCTGTGGCTGTGGTACTTCTAGCAACCAGGTCTATGTGAATATAGACTAGATTCTTGTAAACTAGGCTCCTCACATGCCCCCAGAAGAAGTCCACTGGGGTCACATATCATCTTCTATTTTTAGTAAAATACAGATACAAAGCTAACTGGGTCAAGAAGCCAAATGAAAGGCTACAGCTCTGTAATGAGGGACCGGAGACTGTGCACCTCTTATTCCAATATACTCAGAAAGTGTCTGTAACAACTATGAAAGTTTGTCAGTGAAGTTCTGCTTACATGTATATTCAAACTTAGGGATGTAATATATAATTGTTTTTTTTTTTTTTCTCTATAATTAGTTGTGGAATTCAGATACATGAGTAACTCTGAAACTTTTAAACTTGGTTACCAACAGATTGTAAAATCCTAATCTATCTTTCTACCTTGAAAACAACTGGATATGGTAATACAAGAAAGATAACAACAACAGCACCCATTTTGTCATTGTTACCGCACAATAGTAATCAGCATGTTTAAATAACTGTTAAGTGTGTTGTGAAGTAACA
Organism: Schistocerca nitens; assembly: GCF_023898315.1. Classification (NCBI taxonomy): domain Eukaryota; kingdom Metazoa; phylum Arthropoda; class Insecta; order Orthoptera; family Acrididae; genus Schistocerca; species Schistocerca nitens. The sequence goes on from NC_064621.1 coordinate 74,545,359, forward strand.
ACTTTAGTTAAAAAGTATAACTAGAAAAGCAGCATTTTTCTGAATTTACTGTGTTTGGTACTAATATCTTCTAACACATTAAGTTATGCAACTAAAAATTTGTCAACACTCCTTGACTCACTGTATCCTTGATGGTCATGTGTTTCTACGGAGACATATTTATTTCCCTTTTGTGTACATTTCAGCTTACTCTACCTTGAATGTCTCACACATGCTGTACTACTACTACTACTACTACTACTACTGCTGCTACTGGTGGTAGTAGTAGTGGTGGTGGTGGTGGTGGTGGTGGCAAGTTACCTCATAAGTGTTCCACTTAGGTTCAGAATATTAAATGATGGCAACTCAGGGCCATACCAGTTAACCCAAGAAACACTGGCAGTCTTGCATCTGGATCTTACCAATGGCACTCAAAAACAGAAGTGATGAGAGCGAAGAAAGTGATTATGTAAATATTGTTCACTTTCTTTATTGCATATATCATCAAAATCATTTCTGAAAACCACAGTAACAAAGACAGCCACATTTAAACAAGGGCCATGAGGAACACCAGTGTTATGTTTAAAATGTGCTTATAGAATCTCATTTAATTGTTCTGTTCTGTTCCAGCAAATTAAGAAAAGCATATCCCTTTGTCGTTCAACTCTTATTTTGCGAAACACAGCACAAATTTTAAGTTCTGGTAACTGGAAACTTTGCACATATGGCAGTAGCTCTGTTTACATGCAGTTGCGACTGGGCCTAATTTTTGTAAACATGTTTTTCTTCTTTTCTTCGGTAATCTATCTTATTGTCACTAAAGTAAGTTTGTTTACATAAGATTGAGACTAGACCTAATTGTTATAACCTTTAATCACAAATAATTTGCGTGGATATGCACAAGTAGAAACACTAGCGGGTTACATCTACTAACTCCGTATCTGTCATTCGACTGCCGTGCCGTGACATGCGGCCGGCGCCGTTCATAGCCAGGTGGCACTCCCGCGCTCGGCCGAGCTGCGGAGCGCCTCTATCGCCGTGTTCGCGTACTGATGTAGCGGCACTGTTAAATGTCGTGGCACTGTCACAACACTTTTCCCCCCCTTGAAAAAAAAACACTCACTTCCTTGGAGACACGGACAGTGCGGAGACATCCATGGCCTCTTGGGAGGCCCCGAGAAGATCCCGCGGAGAAACACGAGAGTATGGTCGAAAATGTCCAGGACGGAAGCTTGCGCGTGGAACGTGCCTCCTGGACGAGATGATGGGTGAAAACTCCGGAGCAGCATCCATAGGTGTCGTGGACCTGGGGGTGTGCTCCAGCGAGATGGGTCCCCGAGAAGGCGGCGTCGCGACTGGGGCCGGTTCCGGCGTACACGGAAGCGGTAGCGACGTCGGCGGCAGCAACACGCCCGGACGATCGGCAGCAGCAATAGGACTGGCTTCTCGGGCTGGTGGAGACGAAAGAAGGGGCGGTGGCACCAGCGTGGCCACCACTCGTGGGCGCATCTGGTCATAATGGCGAACAACACTGCCATCGTCCGTACGTATTTCACAAAGCCGGCGGCCGCGAAGAGCCTGGACCACCCCTGGAATCCATTTAGGGCGAGATCCATACCCCCGTGCCCACACGTCGGCGCCCACCGGGTATTTTCCCGCACTAGGGGACACAGTACAAGGCCTGACAGGGTGAAGCAGGTGCAGTAGAGTGCGCGGTTGGCGGCCATGCAAGAGTTCAGCAGGGCTGCGATCACCCAGAGGCGTGAAGCGATAAGAACTCAGAAATTGCAACAGAGCGTCATCTGTGGAAAAATCACTAAGGAATTTTTTCATTTGGCTTTTGAAAGTGCGAACAAGGCGCTCGACCTCCCCATTCGATTGCGGATGGAAGGGCGGTGCTTTAACATGATGAATCCCTTGTCCAGTACAAAAATCACGGAAGGCCTGCGAAGAGAACTGAGGGCCATTGTCCGTGACAATCGTGGATGGAAGACCTTCTAGCGCAAAGATTTTGGACAAAGCCAGCGTCGTTGCTGCAGTGATGGGCGACGGACATCGAACGACAAACGGAAACTTCAAGAAGGCGTCAATCAACAGTAGCCAATAAGTGCCGAGGAAGGGGCCGGCAAAGTCAGCGTGCACCCGTTCCCACGGCTGCGCCGGATCAGGCCACGGAGAGGGCATAGTATGAGGTGCAGCCAGTTGTTGAACACACTGATCATACGCAGCGACCATGTGGGCAATGTCCGAATCAATACCGGGCCAATAAACGTGCCTGCGGGCCAGGGACTTAGTCCGAGAAATCCCCCAATGGCCTTCTTGCAATAGTTTGAGAACAGCTTTGCGAAGAGAGGCTGGCACCACGACCCGTGGAGATGCGCCATCCGTGGCCAGAAGAACAACACCCTCACGAACAGACAGACGAAGGCGCAAGGCATGGTAGTTGCGAAGGGGATCCGATGCCCGGCCCTCGGTCCTGTCCGGCCAACCCCGTTGAACAAAACCGATCACCTGACGCAGGATCGGGTCCCGCGCAGTAGCCGACGCAACCTGCGAACCTGTAAGTGGAAAACCCTCGACCGCACGACGTTCTTCCTCATCAATGTGGAAACAGAGTAGTTCATCTCGATCGAAAACCGGGTCGGGGCCCCATCGGCAAACGTGACAACGCGTCAGCGTTGGCGTGCTGGGCCGTGGGGCGATAGTGAATCTCATAGTGAAAACGAGACAAGTATAAGGCCCAACGTTGCAGGCGGTGAGCTGCCTTATCCGGAAGCGACGCCGAGGGGCTGAACAGAGAAACCAGCGGCTTTTGGTCGGTGATGAGGTGAAACTTAGAACCATACAAAAAAACGCTGAACTTTTTGAGAGCATAAATGATAGCGAGCGCCTCCTTTTCAATTTGAGAGTAACGCCGTTGGGCATCGTTGAGGGTCTTGGAAGCATAGGCGATGGGTCGTTCCGACCCATCCTCATACCGATGGGCGAGAACAGCCCCTAGGCCATACTGTGACGCATCAGTCGCCAGAACCAAGTGCTGACCCGGACGGAATGTGGCAAGACAAGGCGCCGACTGCAAATGAGCCTTCAGGCGGACAAAAGCCTGCTCACACTTGTCGGACCAACAGAAAGGAACGTTTTTGCGTAACAGCTGATGCAGAGGATGAGCCACTGCCGCCGCGGATGGAATGAATTTGTGATAATAAGCAACCTTGCCGAGAAACGCCTGAAGTTCTTTGACCGTAGACGGCCAGGGTAGAGCGGTAATGGCCGCAACGTGCTGTCGTAGAGGACGTATACCCTCACGGGACAAGTGGAAACCAAGATACACAATGGAGTGTTGGAAAAACTGTGACTTGTCCAGATTGCACTTCAACCCAGCTGAATGCAGGACCCAAAACAGTGAACGCAAATTGCGAAGGTGCTCCTCAGTGGAGGCCCCCGTGACAACAATGTCATCCAGGAAGTTGATGCAGCCGGGAACGGAAGCCGTGAGCTGTTCCAAAAACCGCTGAAAAATGGCCGGCGCGCTAGCGACGCCAAAGGGTAACCGCTGGTACTGATACAAGCCACAAGGAGTGTTGAGGACGAGAAATTCCTTGGAAGACACATCCAATGGCAACTGATGGTACGCCTCTGATAAGTCAAGTTTGGAAAAGAACTGGCCCCCAGCGAGCTTGGTAAATAACTCCTCAGGACGGGGAAGAGGATAAGTGTCAATGAGGCTCTGAGCGTTGACAGTGGCTTTAAAATCACCGCACAATCGCAGACTCCCGTTTGGTTTAGAAACCACCACGATGGGCGATGCCCATTCACTGGAGGTAACAGGAAGGAGAATCCCTGAAGCTGTTAACCTGTCGATCTCAGCCTTGACAGGCGCACGCAACGCCATCGGAATAGGGCGTGCCCGGAAAAACTTAGGGCGAGCTGTAGGTTTAAGAGTAATGTGGGCTTCAAAATCCTTGGCCCGACCCAGACCAGCAGGGAACACGGACGAGAATTCAGAACACAATCCATCCAGTTGTTGATACGGAATATCCTCAGACATGAGGTGCACATCATCATCAATGGAGAACCCGAACAACTGGAAAGCATCATAACCGAACAGGTTTTCCGTTCCCGCATGATCCACCACATAAAACGTGAGGGGCCTAACAACAGACTTGTAGGCAGTGGAAGCATCAAACTGGCCAACGATAGGAATTTTCTGCTTATTATAAGTTCGCAGATTTCGCGTAACGGGAGACAAGGGAGGGGAGCCCAGCTCCAAATACGTGCGAGAATTAATGAGAGTTACTGCAGAGCCCGTGTCCACTTGCATGCGAATGTCTTTATCCAGAACACGAACAGTAACAAACAACTTATTTGTTTGAGAAAGCACACAGTTAACATCCATGTCCGATGCCTCGTCCTCGTCGACAGGAGCTTTAGGGGACTGACACACAGAAGCAATGTGGCCTTTTTTCCTACAGGAATTACACATGGCCCAACATTTTGGACACGCGGCCCTGTCATGCTGTACGAAACAACGTGGACAAGAAGGAAATGCGGAACGAACCTGCTTCTGTGGTTGCTGTTTTCGCTGCGAGCATGGGGGCCCCACGCGACGTTGTTGACGCGAGTGAACCGCCACCACATCGTCGTTCCACTGTGAAACAGGCAAATTGTCCGCGTCGAAAGCGGTCTGTACAGCGACCACATCACACCACGCGTCTATTTGCGCACCAGCAGCATGAGACACTTCAAAAGATTGAGCAATGCTGAGAACTTCCGACAACGACGGGTTTGGCAGTTGTAAGGCACGTTGCCGAACTTCTTTATCAGGAGCAAGCCATAGAATAGCGTCTCGAACTATTGAATCAGCATAAGACTCATGATGAGTGTCCGTGACAAACTGACATTTCCTACTCAGACCGTGTAATTCCGCCGCCCAAGCCCGGTAAGATTGATGGGGCTGTTTACGACACCGGTAGAACGCCACGCGGGCGGCAACGACGTGGGTGTTTTTTCGGTAATAGTTAGACAATAATTCACACATTTCTTGGAAGGACAGAGAGGCAGGTTCCCGCAGAGGGGCTAACTGAGATAGCAGCTGATAGATCTGTGGGGAAATCCAAGATAGAAATAACGACTTACACATAGGAGCGTCGACAACGCCAAAAGCCAAGAAGTGTTGCCGCAAACGTTTCTCATAATCCTCCCAGTCTTCAGCGGCCTCGTCGTAAGGAGGGAACGGAGGCGGAGAAGAGGAAGACAGACGATGAGTAAGCGACGTCGACAACACCTGAATAGCAGCCGTCAGCTGTGTTTGTTGATCAATGAGCGCTTGCATAAGCTGTTCCATGTCTGCCCCGACACGAACACCCAAGTCCACAACGCAGGAAAAAAAATATCCGACCTCGTCGCCAAAATGTTTTAACCTTTAATCACTAATAATTTGTGTGGATATGCACAAGTAGAAACACTAGCGGGTTACATCTACTAACTCCGTATCTGTCATTCGACTGCCATGCCGTGACATGTGGCCGGCGCCATTCATAGCCAGGTGGCGCTCCCGCGCTCGGCCGAGCTGCGGAGCGCCTCTATCGCCGTGTTCGCGTACTGACGTAGCGGCACTGTTAAATGTCATGGCACTGTCACAACACTAATCTTTCGTAAACGTGTTTTCTTGTATTTCAGAAATTTAATTTGACTTATTCTCACTAAAGTAAGATTTTTACCATGAGTGAAAAGAGCCTGACATGCCGTAGAATTGTTAGCTCCGGAGTTTGGTGTGATGGTTGCAGTAGTTTTTTCCATTGAGGTGACTGTAGTGGCATGGGAAATGGGGAAGTGGATCAGACCCATCAGTTGTTCTGTAGGATATGCAGTAGAGACAGGAAAATAGTGGAACAGGAGGGGAAAATTGCTACCCTTCAGGCACAGTTAGGGCAGGCTAGCGAAGATCTGAACAGGTTAAAGAGGGAGAAGGGTAAAGAGAGGTGGGAAGTGGCAACAGGTAACAGGAGGAACAGCCCTAGAACTTTGTCAGACAGCTTTGTGGTGAATGTGAAGAATAAGTTTGACTTGTTGCTTCAGTTAGAAACAGATGAGCCACAGACAGAGGTAGGTGTAGAGAGGGCACAACAAACTTTCAGTAGAAAATTGAATAAGAATGTAGGGAAGTCAGCAAAGAGAAAGAAAGTTTTGTTGTTACGTAGTTCACATGCCAGAGGTGTAGGACAACTTTTGCAGGATCAGTTAGGATCAGAATACCAGGTCACAAATTTTTTTAAACCTAGTGCTGGTCTGGGTCAGGTGACAGAGCATTTAGGTTCACTCTGTAAAGATTTTACCGAGGAAGACACCGTGGTTATCGTGGGTGGGCTGGGGAATAGTATTGACAGAGATCCTGCGAACAATATAGAGCATGACCTGGCAAAGATTGCATCAGCAACGAGACATACCAATGTTGAGTTTGTGTCTGTTCTGGGACGCCATGACCGACCTCTTTTAAACTCTTCTGTCGGGAGAGTTAATTTGGAGTCGGAACGGCTACTTGGGTCGGGTGCGGGGTCACATATTGGTTTGGTTCCTATTGATTCTCTCAGTAGGTGGGATTATACTACACCTCAACAGGAAAGGGAAGGGTAAACTGGCTGAGCTAATAGCAGCAAATGTAAAGGGGGGAGGCACTGCCATGAGTGGTAATATACCAGTGGTCATAGGTGTTGGAGCAGCATCTTTTTTAGGATAGGTAGGACAGAACGAAGTCAAGTGTTGAGAGAAGTAAAGACTGAAACAAACCTTCAGTTTGAGAAAGAAATCGAACAGCATAATCCCGGCACAATGGATCAGCGAACACAGCTGTTGGTTAAAAATTTACAGCAATCCGCAGAAATTTTATTTCCACCCGATTTCATCTCGGTAAATGTGAAATGCCAACTATCTTTAGTGCATCAAAATATTAGAGGGCTTAGAAGTAAAATTAATGAACTACTTATGTGCATTGATGAATTACAGTCATCGAACCCAGTTGATATAATCTGCCTCTCTGAACATCATGTGACCATTGGTATAGATATGTTAAACCTTACAGATTTTAAGTTAGCCTCTTACTTCTGTAGACAAAATATGGAGAAAGGAGGAGTTACCACATTTGTCGAAAACAGCTTTAAATTTAAGAATATTGACATTAACGAATTTTGCTTACAAGGGAACCTCCCCCTCGCACCCCCCTTAGATTTAGTTATAATTTGGCACAGTGGATAGGTCTTGAAAATCTGAACACAGATCAATCAAGAAAACAGGAAGAAGTTGTGTGGAACTATGAAAAAATATGCAAAATATACAAACTGAGTAGTCCATGGGCAACATAGGCAACATCAAGGATGACGTGAGCACAAGAGCGCTGTGGTCCAGTGGTTAGCGTGAGCAGCTGCGGAGCGAGAGGTCCTTGGTTCAAGTCTTCCGTCGAGCAAAAAGTTTAATTTTTTATTTTCAGACAATTATCAGAGTTCAGGCACTCACACATAATCAACTTCACTTTCCAAAATTCCAGGAAATGTTCAGATTTGCTTGGACATATGCAGGATTTGATGGTCTACACACGGAAAAATTTGAAAACGTTAAAAACATATGTTTTGACAGAGCACAGAGAAAACTGTGCGACTGTGAAACTGTTGCATTCATTTGTTGCAGTTTATGTGACACACTCTTATGTTTTCATCACTTTTTTGGGAGTGATTATCACATCCACAAGAAAACCTAAATCGGGCAAGGTAGAAGAATCTTTTTACCAATTCGTCAAGTGTGCAAGTTAGGTGGATCGACAACATATTCCTGTCATGTGACGCACACGGCGTCACCAGTGTCGTATAGAATATATCAGACATGTTTTCCTGTGGAGGAATCGATTGACCTATGACCTTGCGATCAAATGTTTTCGGTTCCCATTGGAGAGGTACGTCCTTTCGTCTACTAATCGCACGGTTTTGCGGTGCGGTCGCAAAACACAGACACTAAACTTATTACAGTGAACAGAGACGTCAATGAACAAATGGACAGATCATAACTTTGCAAAAATAAAGTAAGTAAACTTTTCGCTCGAGGGAAGACTTGAACCAAGGACCTCTCGCTCCGTAGCTGCTCACGCTAACCACAGGACCACGGCGCTCTTGTGCTCACATTATCCTTGATGTTGCCTATGTTGCCCATGGACTACTCAGTTTGTATATTTTGCTTATTTTTTCATAGCTCCACACAACTTCTTCCTGTTTTCTCGATTGATCTGTGTTCAGTTTTTCAAGGCCTATACACTGTGCCAAATTATAACTAAACCTGCGGGGGGTGCGGTGGGGAGGTTCCCTTGTTAGAGCAGCACTTAGAAGCATGTGCAACAGAGACAGAATTTCATAATAGGTCCTTTACAATAGTAGCCATATACAGAGCATCTTCAGGAAATTTCAACCTGTTTATAAATGGTCTTAAAAATTTATTATCTAATCTAAAATGGTGGTTGCTAGAGGTTGCTGGTGATTTTAATATAGATGTCCTGAAAAGCACAGTCAGTGAACAGTTACTGAAATCAGTTACATTGTCATTCAATTTAATTTCTACTGTAAATTTCCCAACTAGGGTATACAAATGTTCTGCCATTGATAATATCTTTATAGACAATTCTAAGCAACTAAGCCACATTACAAAACCAGTAGTAAATGGGTTATCTGACCATGACATGCAACACATAACATTAAATTTTGAAAATTGTCAGTGTAAAACATTTATCAGAACTGAGTACAGAAGGCCAATAAAACAGTGCCAATAAAACAGTCAAAAACTGTGAAATTTAGGAGATTGCTCACAGAAATTAATTGGATGGATGTTTACAGCATCCAAGACACAAATGGAAAATACGAAACATTCATTAATAAAGTTAGCACCTTATTTGAAAATTGTTTTCCCCTGAAGGTAACTCAAATTAAGCAGAAGTCTAATAAGAAACCATGGATCACACAATGGATAAAGATATGTGAGACAAAAAGGAAGCTCTATCTGATATGTAGGGACACCTTTGATACTAGAATTATAGCTCATTACAAATATTACTGCAAAATAGTGAAGAAGGTTATCCAGAAATCTAAACATCTGCATTACGAGAAGAAGATAAATACATCCAGCAATAAAATAAAAACAATATGGGATATAGTTAAGTCAGAGACAGGTAGGACCAGAAATGAGGAGGAACAAATAGCTCTAAAAATAAATGAAACCCTGGTAACAAATGCATGTTGTGTTGCAAAGCATTTAAACAAGTATTTTGTCTCTGTTACTGATAGCATGGGGTTGTCAGGGTCAGTAAATAATGCAATGGAATATCTGAGACCACTGAACACAACCAATCTCAGCAAAATGGAATTGACACTTACTTCACCCAAAGAAATAGAATCCATCATAAAGTCCTTGAAATCAAAGTATTCTAGTGGTTATGATAACATATCAACAAAGTTAATAAAAGAGTGTTCATGTGAGCTTAGTCTTAGTCTTAAGTTATTTGTGTAGTCAATCACTTATCACAGGAACATTCCCGGACTCGCTTAATTATGCTGAAGTTATACCTCCCCACAAGAAAGGGGACAAAGAAATGCCGTCAAATTACCGACCGATCTCACTTTTGCCAGCTTCTTCAAATATCTTTGAAAAGGTTATGTTCAAGCATCTACTTAAGCACCTTAGTGAAAATAACATACTGTCAAAGTCACAGTTTGGGTTTATTAAGGGTTCTGATATTGAGAAGGCTATTTACACTTATACTGAAAATGTCCTTAATTCATTAGACAACAAATTAGAGGCAACTGGCATACTCTGTGACCTGTCAAAGGCTTTAGACTGTGTGAATCACAGCATTCTTTTAAGTAAATTAAAATATTATGGCATCACTGGTAGTGCTGCAAAGTGGTTTCAGTCATATCTTACTAATAGAAAACAAAGGGTGTCATTACGTAACACTTCAGCAGTAGGCAATCAGGCATCATCTGACTGGGAAGAAATTAAATGTGGCGTTCCCCAAAGGTTCCATACTAGGTCCACCACTTTTTCTTGTGTATATTAATGACCTGTCATCTGTTACATTACCAGATGCCAAGTTTGGCCTATTTGCAGATGATACAAACATTGCAATAAATAGTAAACCAAATATAAATTTAGAAAGGGCAGCTAATCAAATTTTTACTGACATTAATAAGTGATTGATAGCCAATTCACTGTCATTAAACTTTGAAAAAACCTATATATGCAGTTCAGAACTTCCAAGAGATTTCCTTCTGGTGTGTGTATAAAATATGATGACATGGTAATAGGAGAAGTTAAGAGTGATAATAAATTCAGTTGGGAGCGACATACTAATGAACTACTAAAGCACCTAAACAAGTCTGTGTTTGCAATGTGAATGATGTCAGACACAGGAGATATAAATATTAAAAAAACTAGCAAATTTTGCTTATTTTCACTCCATTACGTCATATGGTATCATTTTAGAGTACAGAAGTGTATAATAAGAGTAATATGTAGTATAAATCCAAGAACATCATGTCAAAACCTATTAAAAGAATTGGGCATACTAACCACAGCTTCTCACTATATTTATTCCTTAATGAAGTTTGTTGTAAATAATACATCTCTTTTTCCAACTAACTGCTTAGTACACAGTATCAATACTAGGAATAAGAAAAATATACATAAAGATTTAAAATCACTTAATCTTGCCCAGAAAGAAGTCCAGTATTCAGCAACGCATATTTTCAATACCTTACCAGCAACCATTAAGGGTTTAGTTTCAGACAAGGCACAATTTAAACATAATTTAAAAGAATTTTTGGTGGACAACTCCTTCTATTCCATCCATGAATCTCTCCACAAGTGCAGTAGACCATTTTAATGAAAATTTATTATACTTTAATTTTTGACAATACCTGGTTGTAACAGCCAAGTAACTACCTACTGTGTGAATGATGGATTTAATGAAAGCAGATGTAAGTATTAAACCTGTAAATATTAGAAGTTTAATTTTAATTCAAGTACACAACTTTACTGTTTATTGACTGAGGATCATTAAAATTAATGAAATTCAAGTTTTTCTAATTACATTTTTGTAACGTGTTTATCTGACATGTTCCACACCCAGGAGGATCCCCTCTTTCGTGGGTATATGGAATGAATAATTAATCTAATCTAATCTAAACAGGACCACAGAAAACTGATGCAGAGAGAATTCAACAAGTCATTCTGTGACCCTCTGGCAAGTGCTTAATTGTGAACTGCGAGTAGTGATGGATGTGTAGTGGTATTAACAACATATGAAGGGGTAAGCTGTTGCTGAAGGATCAAGCATTTACTTCAGAAAAGGAACTCAAATCAAGTGAAACTTAATCTTACTTTTAGTAATGAGTCATTTTGAAATATCAAGACATGAACTAGCAAAGACTGGCATTTACAAAAATTCATATTTATTTGAGCACATCGAAAATCTTGTGGTTGTGCAAATACAGTTTTTAAGAAATTAAGTGAAGTTCTGAATAAAGTTTCAACTGACAAAAATAAGATCCTGTTCAGTGAAGACAATTACTAACAACAGATGAAATCAGCAGTACCTTCATCAACATCCCACACAAGCTAGCTCACATGGAGGTTGAGAGACAGTCATTCTTCCAGCACACCACTGACAAATGGAATAAGAAAGGTGGTAAATAATAGTGGTACCTGAAATACCCCCACCACATGCCATAAAGTACATCGAATTGTGCAGAACAGATGTAAAGGAAGATATCATAGTTGGTCAACAACACAATCATGTTGCCTAAAATCAAGCATCAGTAACTTTTTGTTGGTTAAAAACATATACAGGAAACAGTGAGATGTGCCTGTAAAAGATCATGCATTCTCTAATCACTTCATCCAAACAAGAAGACTAAAAACTGGTTTGGAAACATTGATATAACAGAACATCTGGAAGAAACCTTTTTTGAACACGATATGCAGACTTTTTCAAAGCTCTTGTTAAACAAATTCTGGGAGAAACTCCACATATAAAACAATATCAACCCAAAGTTCTCTACACTATGCACATCATATCAAATAAAAACAAGCACATAACAACAGGGATCAGAAAGACCTTACAGGGTCTCTCACAAAAAAAGGCACAAAAGGTATTAAATGACAAAGTAACATTTAGTGCTGCAAACAAAACTAAAACACTCATGAAAATTACAAAACAGGAAAAAGAGAAAAATGAACACACACAAAACCTTACAGCTGACATACACACACACAGGTCAATACTTCCAGCACAGGAATTAGCATATTTTGCAAATGAATATTTTTTCAGTGTTGTTATTTTTATAAAAAATTGAGGAGGTATGCAGCAAACATAATAATGACACTACAGGAATTAGCAAAAAGTTAGGAAAAAAACTATATAAAACTTTAAAAGAAAATAATGAGCAGGTCAGAAGTGTCATTTGATTTTAGCTCATATGTGGCAGTGAATGAAATGTAGGTAAGATATCAAAATTTCATTTAAAATTGAGAGCAGAAAGATATCTCATTTCATTCACAAGTTACTGGGTTTTATATCCGATGGACAGTTCCGCACAATGTTCCGAGTTCTGTCCATCAGGAATTGTTGTTTGCTGTGAAATACTTATCATCTGATTTTGAGAAAACTACCAGGTGAAAAATTTGATATCTGTAAATCTTACAGTCTGATAACTTTGCTCAATAAAGGACTCAATTTATTTTCATTAAATGCCATAGTTACTGTGCTGCTTCAAATTAAGTAAAATATTGTGTGAAAGTTTAAAGATACTGTAGAGATAAAAACGCATTGTGTAAACTTTGCATAGAGTTGATTTTAGCTCATACATTGCAGTGAATTAAATGTAGATAAGGTATCAAAATTTTATTTGAAACTGAGAGCAGAATGATATACCATTCTCGACTCACTTTGTTTTTATACCTAAAGGATGGTAGCATGTGACACATCCACTCACACTCTTGCACACTGTGAATTGAGGTCATAACAACTGTCATATCTCATAAATGATTCAAGTGATCGAAAAAAGGTTTCCTGAAAACAATAGCATGCAATGAGGCACATATATTATACGATATATACTGGAAACTTTTTTATTCACTGAGATATGGAAGTAACTTGTCCACAGCAATGAGAGGTCAGTAGCTCAGGACACGTACAAACGTCCATAGCACTGTAGGAAAACCAAAGCAGCAGTCTTATACACATCCACAGCACCTGGGGAAAGGTGTAGCAGGGCATTTACAGACGCCCACAGCAGCAAATGTTAACTTTCTGATTGACATTCAGTGATTCGAGAGGTAGAATTTGTCTACTAGACACTCACAGTTATCTCTGGAGTGCCATATGCTCACTTTGTTCCCGTTCCGTAGCTACATGCAGAGCCTAGTCAGATGTGGCTAGCTGACTGACTAGGATGTTGCACAGGCCACAGCGAGAGCAGCGAGCCTGCTGCGGGGTTGGATCCACCCTCCTTGTGGATGTCACCACCTCCTGCCCGTCCTACAGGGTCCGGCACCCCAACACATGCTGCCGGCTCATCCTACGATCCTTTGCTGCCACCTGTGCTTCTGCTGCAGGCTGGGGTGGTGCTTGTGGTCCATCACCGACACCGTCCCTGGCGCCCTGGCCTGCATGACCAGAGCCATTATTGTTGGTGCTTTTGCACCATGTCAAAGGCCTGGACATCAAGATGCTACTGGCACCCTTATAACTGGTCCTCTTTTATGGCACTTCACAGGGGGGGGGGGGGGGGGGGGGAGCGCTTCACGTGTCTGTGGCCACGCCACTTCCAATGCCATTTGCCAACATTGGCCCTGAGTCTCCTACCGCTACTACTGTCATCACCTGCGGCACCCACAACAGGGGCCATGGATGTGTCATTAGTTGCTCCAACAACTGCGTCAGCAGAGTGCCCCTTCCCCAATGGGGAATATCCGTATACACACCACAGCATCAGGTCACTGGTGAACTGTGCTCAAATTCTCCATCAACAACATCTGCATGGGCCAGCCACCAATGACTTGCTCACAAAGCATGGCACCTGTGCACTATCTACAACAGCTCTCCTCTATATAAGGACAGCATGGCATTCACTCATCCTCAGATTGTGTTCCATTTCTCATTGTATCATTTCAATGTTTCTTGTTTACTTGAATGTGGATAAATAAGTTTCTGTTTTTTGTGGCAGCACTGTTGTTTGTGGATAGCATTTGGACAGTCGGTCCTGAGAGCATTGGGATGAGGATAAGCCAATATTGAGAGAAAAGCTGTAAAGACAAGTAACTGTGCAGAAGAATATGCTTTCTATTTAAATACTTTAGGGAAATTATTTGATAACAAACAGAACCATGTTATGCCACTACCACAAACAAGCACCAAAGGGTATGCCTCTTCATATCTTTAATATATCACAAATATTTTTAATTATATTGCAATTGATATATATGAAACAAAAGCCAGTGTTAACACCAATCCAAAACAAGCCAAATGTATCACAACAGCTTAAAAATAAGCTCTTTTGAAAATTAGCGTGTTTTAAATGCAGTCGGCATTGGTCTTGCAGAAGTAACACTGCAGATCACTTGTGGCAATTCTGTTTTTGGAACAAGCATTTAAATAACGGTGAACCCTTACATCTAATTCTTGCCTCATATTTATCTTAAAAGGAATTGGATTACAAAATAGTATAGTCATGAGGAGGAGATATTGGTACAGTGTTGAAGTTCAAGAGGACAGCGTTGTTGGCTGCTTCCAGTAAATAATAGTTAAATGGAAGCCTCTTTTATAACTGCACCAGAACGATACATCAGTAGCAGCCACCTATGCAGAAATTGTGATTGCTGTCAACGAGTATCTCTCCTGGAAGGCAAAAATATAAAAAAGTGATATGTATGTGTATGTTGCTGCAACCAGACCAATGCTGACTCGCGACTTAGTAAGATTAAGGGTTTTATTCACATAGCAGCTGCCTGATTAATTAAACAGTGGCATCAGTACAGATTGCAGGAAAAGTGGTGGGACTGGTTCTTGACCAAACACAGTGGTAGATAGCAACATCCGAACATGTGTCAATGACTGATACATTTTGGCTCTTGCTATCTCAAATACTACAAAGCTCTCCAGAAATGGTCTGCACTCAAACCCTTGCAGTGTCACTGACCAGCCTCTTGATAAAAGTATTTTTTGTTGTTAGGAGGCGCGTGTGTGTGTGTGTGTGTGTGTGTGTGTGTGTGTGTGTGTGTGTGTGTGTGCGTGCGCCAATCATCAGACCTCTGAATAGTTTGATATGCCCACCATAAATTCTTCTCGCAAGATAATCTCTTCACCTCAGATTATGCCCACCATTAATTCTTTCCGCACGATAATCTCTTCACCTCAGATAAGCACTTGAAGCCAATGTTCACAATTATTTATTAGATATATTTTAATCTCCAGCTTTTCCTAAAGTTTTTACCATCTAGTACCATGGAAGTTGATCCATGATGTCATAACATATGCCCTATCATCCAGTCCCTCCTTCTTATCACTATTTTCAGTGTACTTATTTCAACAGAGACCCTCCTCATTCCTTATCAGTCCAATAATTTTAAACATCTTTCTACAGCACTACAACTCAAACACATTGATTATATTCTTTCCTGGTACCTCCATACTCCATGATTCACTTCTACACAATGCTTTGCTCCATACGTATATTCTCTGAGACTTCTTCCTCAAATTAAGGTCAATGTTTGATACCAGTAACCTTCTTTTGGCCAGGAAAACCCTCTTTGTCAGTCTCTTATCTCTGCCAATTATATATATATATATATATATATATATATATATATATATATATATATATATATATATATACAAACAGCAGAGTGAAGGTCTACATTCCTGTCTTACATCCTTTCTAATCCCACCTCTTCACTTTTGATCTTCCCCTCTTATTTTGTCCTCTTGGTTCTTGTATATATTGTTCATTACACCAAATTTTCCGAGAATTTCAAACATCTTACACAATTTTACATTGTAATATGATTTTCTAGGTGGAGAAACCCTATGTAGGTGTCGTGATTTTTCTTAAGGCTTGGTTCCATTATGAAGTGTGATGTCGGAGTTGTCTCTCTGATGCCTTTTCATTCCCTTCAGCTAAACTGATCGTAACCTAAGATGTCCTTGATTTTCTTTTCCATTCTCCTGTGTATTATTACTGTGTGACTTGGATGCATGAGCTGCTCAGATGATTGTGCAATAATTCTTGCATTTATCTGCCCTTGCCATCTTCAGATTTTAGAAATTCCTAGGGAATGTTACCTATGTCTTCAGTCTTATTTGATCACAAGTCTTCCAAAGCTTTGTCAACCTGTAATACTGGATATCCTGTGTCTTCCAAACTGACTTCCATTTCTTATTCTAACCCATCTGCTAATAGTTCCTCCCCTTGCACAGGCTTTCAAAGCTTTCTTTCAACCTGTCTGCTCTCTCATCTTGAATAATGTAATTCCTCTTGCAATTTTATGTCGACAACTTCGCTTTTAATTTCACCAAAGATTATTTTAACTTTTCTATACAGCACTCAGTCCTTCCTGCAAGCATTTCTTATTCATTTTTTTCCACATTTTTCCTGAGGCCATTTCACCTTAGCTGCCCAGGACTTCCTGTTTATTTCATTCGCAAGTGACTTATATTGCTGTATTCTTGTCTTTTCCTGAGCATATTTCGACTTCCTTCTTCCACTGCTCATTTGAAGTACTCGTTCTATTAGCCAAGATTTCTGTGCTATTACCTTCCTTGTACCTCCGTCTGTCTACTCAACTTCTGTGACTCCCTTTTTAGACTGTTTCTTTGATTTTGGGGAAGCAGACCAAACAGTGAGGTCATCAGTCACACTGAATTATGAAGTTATCAGCAAGGAAGTCTGCCGTGCCCTTTCAAAGGAACCATCCCAACATTTGCCTGAAGCGTTCAGAGAAATCATGGAAAACCTAAATCAGGATGGCTGGGTGCGGGTTTGAACCATCGCTCTCCTGAATGCAAGTCCAGTGTGCTAACCATTGCACCACCTCACTAGGTCCCTTCTCCAGAGATGTCCATTCCTCTTTAATTAAACTACTTACTATGGTAATCATTACCACAGTATCTACAGCTTCAGAGAACTTCACACACAACACCACATAATCATTCCTCAGTACTTTAGTATCCCACTTCTTTCAACATTGAATCTTCTTGATGATTCTCTTAAACTTTAGCCTACTCTTCATAATTCTCAAATTGTGCTCTCAGTTTATATCTGCTCCTGGGTACTGCTTACAATCCAATATCTGATTTTAGAAACTCTATTTCAGGATGATGCACTGGTATTTTCCTGTGTCGCCTGGCCTTTTCCAAGTACATTCTTCCCCCTGTGATTTTTTAACAGTGTATTCGCTATTAGCACCTGAAGTTTACTGTAGAACACGACTAGTCTTTCTCCTCTCTCATTCCTTCCATTGAGCCCATATTCTCCCACAACACAGTCTTCAGTTCTTAAACCTACCACAGTGTTTCAATCCCTGATGAATATTACATTAACATCTCCCTTTACACACTGTGTTAGCCAATCAATGCCCTCAAATGCTCTATCTCTTCATCTTCTGTTTGTGGCATTGACATGTATACCTGAATTATTGTAGTCATTTTGGTTTGCTTTCAATTCTGAGGAGAACAATCCATCACTGAATTGTTCAAAGTAACTCACTCTCTAACTTCATCTTCCAGCTCATAACGAACTCCACTCTCCAATTATACCATTTTTATCCAATCAGAAATCTTTATCTTCTTTCCATTTTAGTTCACTGACCCCAACTATGAAGGCTTGCCACAGATATCTCCCCAATGTAGTGAACCTTAATGGTGGTACAGTCTGCCATCTGTCTCAACTGTATAAAATGCTCAAGTGTGTGACATACTGATGTTCAAAATCCTTTTATCTTCTGAAATAAGCTGATACAAAATTATTCTATCTCTGTGGCACATTTAATTAAGGGTGTCCAAGTACAATGTGTGTAATAACGATTCCTAAAAGGACAAAATTGTGCAGTGAGTTTTTTCACTACATTTGTGCTGAGGTTAGTAAATTGAAGAAATGGGGAAGGTTAGATGATGGAGTTACTGGCTATTTGGGGTGAACCTTGAAATGTAACTGATTCAGCAAGTGACTAGTACGGAAGCCGATACAGTGGTTTAATGAAGTATATCATACCTGATTATTTCTTAATGTGAAGGCTTGACCTATTAAGACTGGTATTTCAGTCTGCCAGGATATGTTTTGCCAGTTACAGGGCTGGTGTAGGTGGTGGTAGGAGGGCGCATAGGGCAAGTCTTGAAGCAGGGACTATCACAGAGGTAGGAGCTATAGGGTATGGAGATTGATGCACAGGGTATGATAAGGCTATTTCGGAGGTTGGGACAGTGATGAAAAGCTATTCTTGGTGTGGTGGGCAAAATCAGAGACAGAATGAATCTCATTTGAGGGCATGATTTTAAGAATTTTTAACACTGAGGAAGTCAAGGTCTTTTTGAAGTTGCTGATTAATACATTCCAGACCAGGATAATACCGAGTGACCAGTGGTGTGCTCCAAAGTTGTTTTTTGGAGGGATCAGCAGTAAAATGATCGTATGTGATGGCCCAGGAAACTAGGCTGATGAAGTACTGTAATTATGTCCAATGAAGGCTGAGGTGAGAATAGGAGCATATTGCTATAAATAGTCTGTATCTGAACAAATACATTTGCCTCGAATACCAAGGCTGTACGGGAAGGAACGTTTCACATGGAAAGGATGACAACTGACAAAATGTAAGTACTGTTATTTGTTAGTAGGTTTAATGTGGACAGAAGTGCGTAGCTGGCCTTTGGTGAGTACGAGATCAACATTACGGAAAGTTGCATGTGATTCAGATAGGACTATGTGAAATTTAATGGGTAAGATATTCAGAGATTCCAGGAATTTTAATAGGTCAGCCTCACCATGAATCCATATGGTAAAGATGTCATCAATGTATCTAAACCAAACCAGGGGCTGAAGACTTATGGATCCTAGAAAAGCCCCTTCCAAGCAAACCACGAAACAGGTTGGCATAGGAACGAGCAGTCCTGGTTCCCATTACCATATCCCTGATCTGTTTGTATGTCTGCCTCTCAAAAGTGAAGAAATTGTTGATAAGCATAAATTTGATTAAGGTAAGTAGGAAAGATGTCATACGTTTGGAATCAGATGGGTGCCAAGTGAGGAAATGTTCAGCAGCAGACAGACCACGTACGTGGGAGATGTTGGTGAAGAGGGAGGTTGCATCAATGGTGACAAGCAAAGTCCGTGGTACGAGTGGGACGACTTAGGAAATGGTTGTATCTTTGATAAAGGAGGGAAGTCTTTGTACTATGGGTTGCAAGTGCTGATAAACTGAAGCAGATATACGTTAGGCGGATGCTTTGAAGCCAGCAACTATAGGACGGCCAGGATGATTGGGTTTGTGGATCTTAGGAAGAAGGTAAAAGATGGGGGTGCGTCATTTGCATGGGATGAGAAGCTCTGTGGATTGATGTTAGTCCTTGTGAGAGGCCAGAGGTTTTAACGAGGGACTGCAGGTCATTCTGAATCACATGGATGGGATCTTGATGGCAGATGCTGTATGTAGAGGCGTCAGACAGCTGGCGTAGACCTTCACTAATATACTCCTTTCAGTCAAGTACCACAGTGGTAGATCTGTTGTTTGTTGGGAGGATAATGACGGGGTCATGAACTTTTAGGGAGCATAGAGCCTGAAGTTCTACAGAGGACAGGCTAGGGTCATGTTGTAGGGACCTTAGGAAGGGTTGTGAAGCAATGCTGGATGTGAGGAATTCTTGGAAGGGATGATTTTGAGATGACAGTGCTGGATCAAGTTGGGATCGTGGTCAGACCTGTTCAACCCAGGGTTCAATGTCAGGTTTGCTGTTGGAAAGGTTTTGGAATAGGGTTGCAAAGTGATATTTCCAGTTGATATTACACGTGAAGGACAGTAGGTCTTTCATCAAATCAGCACGATCACATACAGATTTAGAGTTGAGTGTGAGATCCATGAATAATATAGATAATTCTGGAGGGGAGAGTGCTTTAGACGAGAGCTTGAGGGCACTGTCTGTTGTGACTGGTTCTCATGATTACTATTTTGTACAATATCGTATTTCAAAGAGATAAAAACTTACAAACTTTCCTTCATGAAATAAAATTTGTAACATTAATATTAAGAAGAAACTTAATTGTAATGAAGTTGACACAAAATAAAATTGTGAGTAATTGTTATGTTGTTATATAATATATAGGGGAACGGCAATGGCTGCATAGTGTTCCTTTCCATTGTCTTTATCATTATAGTGTTCACCCGAGTTGAAATGGTCAAAAGCAATAAGTCACACTTATATTTTTAAAAAAGTGCCTGATTTCCAACCCTTGAACCGACAAAGTACTTTCCAAGATAAGTAGAAAATTATTTGTACAATTTATATTACACAGTAAAAATTAGGAATGGGACATATCATGGAAGTGAAATTATGTAAAATATGTCCAAAAATGTATGTCGTGCTAATTTCAGTTTTCAACTGCAGAAAAAAATATATAATTTGCATATATTTATTTCCTTATGATCTTCGGAATGCACAAGTACTCAAAATTCAGTACGTGGATGGTAAATTATGTCAACTTTCACATATTGTGCATAACAACCATCTGATTCACCAAACCAGGATAAGGGGGTCTAACGACATCAGACTTGCTCTCTTACATGACTATCTGCTATACATTGCCAGGGGACAGAGAGAGAGAGAGAGAGAGAGAGAGAGAGAGGTGTTTGCTGCTGTTATTTACACAGTTTTCCTTTTATGCATTGTGGTCAGGGTGTATTCTGCAGTACAATAATTTGCTTCTTTATAATGTCAGCGGGAGAGGTACTAATTTGTACAACAAATTATCCTGAGTGTTGCTCACTGCAGTTTGGAGAAACCTGTAAGTTTATTCAAGGGAACAGTTTTGCAATTTTAAGTGTATGTTTACATGCCTCAGTTACTGTCTTTAACAACTACCCACCAACATTCCTAACAGCAACCTTATATGAGAAGGTAAATGGCATTTGGTGTCCTGATCTAGAAAGAAAGGTTCATATAGTGATGTCTGTCTGCCTCTTGTGTGTTGGTACTGCAAATGTATGCTAACAACTAGTAAACACATGTAGTTTGATGCTGCTGTTTTACAAAGGGTCCTGGTCTCCAAACTTGCCTGATGTGCATGCCCTACATTTGCTCACACTTCTAATAATACCAGAGATGTACGCAGAGGAAGGGGGTGGTCATTATTTGGTGGTGTTATTTAGAGTTATTTTCCTTTTTCTGATTGTGATAATATCCCTTATTCCAACTCCACTTTTTTGTTTTTGTGTGTTTGTGTTTGTGTGTGTGTATGTGTGTGTGTGTGTGTGTGTGGTGTAGGAGCACATACTACTGCACATATTTTATTATGAGGGAGAAAACTACTAAGGTTTTGGAACAAGGCAAGAGATAAACTGCCAGAAAGGTACAACAAATATATTCACAAACTACAAGGTGTACAACTTTGCTTCCGCCTTTTGTCAATAGGTGGTGACAACAGTAAGTAGCGGCCGAAAGAAACAGATCACAGACGTTAGGCAGTTAGCTTGGACCTCAGTCAACATAACCTCATTCAAACATTAGTTGATTTGTGTCTGCATCATAAAGTTCTTGATTGAAAATGTCAGTTTACGAGCCTAATTCTCGTCATTTGCAGGAGGTGTGACTGTTTTGTTTCAATATGAAGGTTGGTTGGTTTGTGGGGTTAAAGGGACCAGACTGCTATGGTCATCGGTCCCTTTTTCCAAAAACTAAAAAACACCCACAGAGAATAAAAAACGAACAACAGAAAAGACGGCAGACGACACAGGACAAGAAAGACTCAGAGAGAGATCAGACAAAACAAATTAAAATCACACAGTGTGTGACTGTGGTTGGCCGACCATAAAGACAAAAAAGGAAAAGCCAACCACCGAGAAATACACTAAAAATGCAGACTAAAATCGGAGGCCATAGGCCAGAATCAACACAGAAAGACAAGCACTTAGATTAGTTGATAAAAGCCCACTGCCTGAATAAAACGCAAAACTAAGCCTGCCATAGCAGGGTCATCAGTTAAAAGGGCAGGGAGCGTGTCAGGCAGTGCAAATGTCTGCCTGAGCACAGCTAAGAGCGGACAGGACAATAAAATGTGCACCACCATCAAAACCGCCCTGCAGCGTCAGAGAGGCAGGTCCCCACAGCTCAGTAAATATCCATGCGTCAGCCGGGTGTGTCCAATGCGGTGCCGACAAAGGACGACTAAGTCCCTGCGAATGGCTCGCATGGATGATCGCCACACAGCTGTCGTCTCCTTGACAGCACGGAGTTTATTATGTGTGGTTAGATCGTGCCATTCAGCATCCCAAAGCGTGAGAACTGCGCGGCATAAGACTGCCCCCAAATCAGTCTCTGGGAGGCCAATGTCCAGAGATGGTTTACTGGTGGCCTCTTTTGCCAGGCGGTCTACATGTTTATTGCCGGGTATCCTAACATGGCCTGGGGTACACACAAATACCACAGATCGTCCGCAAAGGGCAAGAGTATGATGGAGGGACTCCTGGACAGCCATCACGAGACGAGAGCAAGGGAAACACTGGTCGATAGCTCGTAAACTGCTCAGGGAGTCGCTACAGATAACGAAGGACTCACCTGAGCAGGAACGGATATACTCTAGGGCACGAAAGATGGCGACCAGCTCAGCAGTGAAAACACTGCAGCCAGCCGGCAAGGATCGTTGTTCGTAAAGGTCCCCTAGAGGTAGAGCATAACCGACACGACCAGCAACCATCAAACCATCAGTGTAAAAAACGCCAGAGCCCTGATACACGGCTAGGATGGAATAAAAGCGGGGGCGGAAGGCCTCCGGAGGGACAGAGTCCTTCAGGCCCTGTGCCAATTCGAGCTGAAGGCAAGGGCGGGGCACACACCACGGGGGTGTACACAGAGGGGCCCGGAAAGGAGGTGGAAGAGGGAAAACCCCAAGCCCGGAGAGAAGCTCTCGGACACGGACCGCGATCGTACAACCCGACCGAGGCCGACGTTCTGGGAGATGGATGTGCGACTGTGGGAATAGAAGATGATAGTTAGGATGCCCGGGCAAGCTACAAACATGCATAGCATAAGCGGCCAGCAAACGTTGGCACCATGACCGCAGTGGAGGGACACCCGCCTCCACAAGTATGCTGTCCACAGGGCTGGTCTGGAAAACACCAGTGGCAAGGCGTATCTCGCTGTGAAGGATTGGGTCCAGCACCTGCAATGCAGATGGGGATGCTGAACCATAAGCCAGGCTCCCATAATCCAGACGGGACTGGATTAATGTCTGGTAGAGCCGTAAGAGGGTAGATCGGTCGGCGCCCCAGCTGGTGTGGCTCAAGCATCGCAGAGCATTAAGATGCCGCCAACACATCCATTTAAGCTGCCGAATATGAGGGAGCCAAGTCAACTGGGCATCAAAAACCACACGCAAAAACCTATGTGTCTCCACCACGGCAAGAAGCTCGCTGGCAAGATAAAGCCGCGGATCTGAGTGAACAGTGAGTTGCCGGCAGAAATGCATAATGCAGGTCTTGGCAGCCGAAAACTGGAAGCCATGGGCTACAGCCGAAGACTGCGCCTTGTGGATAGCGCCCTGCAGCTGACATTCAGCAGCTGCAATGCCAATAGAGCTACAGTAAAGGCAGAAGTCGTCAGCATACAGGGACACTGAGACAGAATTTCCCACCGCTGCAGCGAGCCCGTTAATTGCTATTAAAAACAGGCAGACACTTAAAACAGATCCCTGTGGCACCCTGTTCTCCTGAACTCGGGAGGAACTATGGGAGGCCGCGACTTGCACGCGGAAGGTACGATGCGACAAAATTTCAGATGAAAATCGGCAGTGGATCCCGAAGACCCCAACCATGAAGTGTAGAGAGGATGTGATGATGCCATGTCATATCGTATACCTTCCGCTGTATCAGGGCAAGCGGCTAAGGCACTGTGAAATTCCCACTCACTGAATGGAACATTGTAGGATTCAGAATGGTGGGTGCGAAATGAAAGGCTCCGACGTTACATCTGCTCTTTAATGGAGCGGAAGGCCAGTGGGTAATTGGAAGAAGCGGAACTCAGAGCAAAATGCTCTGCCAAGCAGTTTTCAATTACGTCGGAGTCAGTATAAACTGCTCCATTCAGTGAGAGCGCTACGACGCTGACAGGGGTCCGATAGCCATAGAGGCGTCTAATCTTGGCCCAGACCTGTGATGGAGAGACATGGAGGCCAACGGTAGAAACATACCATTCCCAGCACTATTTTAAACATAGCTGCACAACAGCAACGGTTCCACGTAATAAAATTATAAACAGCCGACCAGTTGCAATGGATAAAGATTCCCAGCACTCCTACTTGCATTGGTGGATAAGGCGGCGGGCCCGCGCATGCAGCCATTTGAAGGCAATGAGGTGTTCTATGGAGGGTTGTCACTTGTGACGCTGGAGCGCCCGCCAGCGATCTTCAATCGCCTCAGCAATCTCAGGCGACCACCAAGGCACAGTTCGCCACCGAGGGGACCCAAAAGAACGGGGAATGGCAGATTCTGCGGCAGTAACGATGCCAGTGGTGACCGAGAGAACCACCGCATCAATGGCGTCATTAGAAAGAGGCTCAATAGCGGCAATGGAGGAGAACAAGTCCCAGTCAGCCTTATTCATAGCCCATCTGCAAGGGTGCCCAGAAGAGTGACGTTGTGGCAGTGACAGAAATATCGGAAAGTGGTCACTGCCACACTGGTCATCATACACACTCCATTGGACAGACGGTAAGAGGCTAGGGCTGCAGATCGAAAGGTCGATGGCAGAGTACGTGCCATGCGCCGCACTGAAATGTATGAAGGCACCATCGATAAAAGGGAGATGTCGAGCTGTGCCAATACATTCTCAACGGTGGCGCCTCGACCTGTTGCCACTGACCCACCCCACAGAGGGTTATGGGCGTTGAAGTCGCCCAGTAACAAGAAAGGTGACGGCAATTGGGCTATCAGCGCAGCGAGGACATGCTGTGGGACATCACCATCTGGTGGAAGATACAGACTGCAGACAGTAACAGCCTGCGGCGTCCACACCCGAAGAGCGACAGCCTCTAAAGGTGTTTGTAGAGGGACAGACTCGCTGTGAATAGAGTGAAGGACATAGATACAGACGCCCCCAGATTCCCTTTCATAAGCTGCCCGGTTCTTATAATAACCCCGATAGCCACGGAGGGCGGGGGTTCGCATCGCTGGAAACAAAGTTTCCTGAAGAGCAATGCAGAAGAAAGGGTAAAGGCTGATAAGTTGTCGGAGCTCAGCTTCGACGGTAGAAGAAACTGCTGCAGTTCCACTGGAGGATGGTATTGTCCATGGCTGAGAAAGGCATGAAGGGACTGGGGAGGCAGTTTACGCCGCTTGTTCACTCGCTGCCACCGATTCAGTACCCGCGCGAGTGACATCCATGGCATCTGAGGGACCGGTGAGATCAAGGTCCTCAGTGGACACCAGGATCTCGACCTCATCCTCAGATGCAGAGCTCCAAGGGTGCGGTGGGGTCGGTGCCACCGCAATTTCTTTGGCCTTAGAGGCCTTTCTCTTGGACTTCTCTCGCTGAAACTTGGGTTTCACTGGCTGGGAGGGCTTCACCGATTCAGTCTCCGGGACGGAGGAGGATTGCGAAGCCCTACGACCAGCCGCTGGTGGAAACTTATGCCACTGTCTGGCGTCATCCTTCCCACTGATGGAGGTGGAAGCCTGGGAAGGGAGGGACCCAAGAGACCCTTTACGACCTAGAGTAGCCGAAGAAGTTGGATGCTTCTCCGGCTGAGAAGCGGGGACGGACGTCCCCGATGGGTGGGAGGGTGTTGCTCCTGAGGTACGTGGCGCAGGAGCAACTGGGTGGGTAGAGGCCACCACGGGTAAGGGGGCAGGAGGAGTTGTACTGCTCGTCGATCCGGCTGGAATTATCGAAACTGATGGGGTTAACACAGTTGTTATAGCAGCAGCATAGGAAGATGTCATTCTCATAGGGTGCAGTCTATCATATTTCCTTTTGGCCTCAGTATAGGTCACTCGGTCCAGGGTCTTATATTCCATGATTTTGTGCTCTTTCTGGAAGATTCTGCAGTCTGGCGAGCAGGGTGAATGATGCTCTTGGCAGATGACACAAATGGGAGGCGGGGGCACATGGAGTATTGGGATGTGATGGGCGTCTGCAATCTCGACATATGAGGCTGGAAGTGCAGCGGGAAGACATATTGCCAAACTTCCAGCACTTAAAGCACCGCATCGGGGAGGGATATAGGGCTTGACGTCACATCGGTAGACCATCACCTTGACCTTCTCCAGTAATGTATCACCCTCAAAGGGCAAGATGAAGGCACCGGTAGCATCTGATTATCCTTCGGACCCCGATGAACGCGCCGGACGAAATGGACACCTCGGCGCTCTAAATTGGTGCGCAGCTCGTCATCAGACTTCAAAAGAAGGTCCCTATGGTAAATAACTCCCTGGACCATATTTAAACTCTTATGGGGTGTGATCGTAACGGCAATATCCCCCAATTTGTCACAAGCAAGTAACCGTCGTGACTGGGCAGAGGATGACGTTTGTATCAGTACTGACCCAGAGCGCATTTTGGACAAGCCCTCCACCTCCCCAAACTTGTCCTCTAAATGCTCGACGAAGAACTGAGGCTTTGTGGAGAGAAAAGACTCCCCATCAGCTGTCCTACAAACTAAGAATTGGGGCGAATAACTGCTACTGTCATCCTGAGACTTACACTCCTCCCACGGCATGGCCAGGGAGGGGAACGTTTTTGGATCGTACTTCTGAGCATTAAATTGAGCCCGAGAATGCTTAGAGACTGCTGGCAGCTGGCGGCCAGTGAGAGATGATGTACCACGCTTCATTGCGGGTCATCTGCCCTGATGCCACCTACTCTGACCAAGGGCTCTCCCCACGGGTGCCACCCAGCCTCAGCATGAGCTACCTGGCAGGATGGCCATTGCCGGGTGTCCCGATACCCCAGGAGGATAGGCATCTACTCCTTGGCATATGTGGGCAGTTAACAGCGCAGGCATCGGTAGAGCGATCCCTGTGTTGCCAGAGGGCTACAACTAACAGGGTACATGGCAGCCCCACCACAACGGACTGGCTACCGTGCTGGAAGTTAGGTGACATGTGGTCCATGGTCGCCGTCAGTGCAGAAGTGGCACTGCACAGCGCAAGGTGGAAAGTGCACGCAGGAACGTATCCATGCCCAAGAGATGGAAAGCGGACAGGACTGCAATGCAACGACGAATAAACTGGCGAAAGGTCTGATCGCAAGATGGACACAATGCACCTAGTAAGGCGCCCTTCCACAATCAGTTCGCTCTTCGGAAGAATTTTGAGGTATGGAGGTCAAAC
This sequence comes from Schistocerca nitens, assembly GCF_023898315.1. Lineage (NCBI taxonomy): Eukaryota > Metazoa > Arthropoda > Insecta > Orthoptera > Acrididae > Schistocerca > Schistocerca nitens. The sequence goes on from NC_064621.1 coordinate 74,572,956, forward strand.
CCTACAGGGGACCATCACATAAGGCCGAAACTTTGGGGACTCCTTTTAGTCACCTCTTACGACAGGCAGGAATACCGTGGGCCTATTCTTACCCCCGGACCCGCAGGGGACTTCAATATGAAGAAAACAGTGGCTGAGTCTCATTGAATGCTCTCAAGTACATATGGTAAGGACGCTATTAGTGAAAGAACATGTCTTGAGTGGTTTCAAGCTTCAGGAATGGTGATTTTAATGTCGTAGACTGGCATAGTGATGGAAGAGAGAACGTTTTCGAAGATGCAGAATTGGAGACATTTCTGAGTGAAGACTCGCGTCAAACTCAAGAAGAATTGGCACGATTAGTGGGAATGACACCCAAGCCATTTCAAAACATCTCAAAGCTATGGGCATGATTCAGATAGAAGGAACTTGGGTCCTGTGTGAGCTGAAGCAAAGAGACATTTAACGGTGTTTTTGTGTTTGTGAACAGTTGCTTCAGAGGCAAAAACAGAAGGGATTTCTGCATTGCATTGTGACCAGGGACAAAAAATGGGTTAATTATGATAACCCTAAATACAAAATATCATGGGGATATCCCAGCCATGCTTCCACATCGACAGCCAAACCGAATATTCACGGCTCCAAGATCATGCTCTGCATTTGGTGGGACCAGCTCACCGTTGTGTACTATGAGGTGTTAAAACCAAGTGAAACAATCACAGGTGCTCATTACCGAATGCAATTAATGCGTTTGAGCAGAGCATTAAAAGAAAAACGGCCACAATACAGCGAGAGGCACGATAAAGTGATTTTGCAGTATGACAATGCTCGATTCCACATTGCAAAAGAGGTAAAAACATACTTGAAAACGTTAAAATGGTAAGTCCTACCCCACCCGTCGTATTCTCCAGACATTGCTACCTCTATCACCTGTTTAGATCAATGGCGCATGGCCTACCTGACCAACATTTCCGATCTCATGAAGAAATCACAAATTGGATCAATTCATGGATCACTTCAAAAGATAAACAATTTTTTTTTTTTTTTTTTTTTTTTTTTTTTTTTTTTTTTTACGCGGGATTCGTACATTGCCCGAAAGTTGGGTGAAAGTATTGGCCAGCGATGGAAAATACTTTGAATGATACATGTGTAACCAATTTGTTTCATTAAAACCTCAAATGTTGGGGAAAAAATGGTGGAAGCAAAGTTGTACAGCTTGTATATTAACAACTAATAGAAAATTCAGAATGGAATAACAATGATTTATGAAAATGACAGTTTGCCACTGACCATACAGAGGAGAAGTTGAGTAGCAGACAGCGATAACAAAAAGACTACAAGTTTTTGGCCAGAAGGTCTTCTTCTAAAGTAGAAAACACACGCTTTCACAAAAGCACAACTCACACACACACGACCACTGTCTCTGTTCACTCAGCCCGTGCTCAGTGGCGAGAGACAGTAGTCATATCTCTTTCTCTCTCTCTCTCTCTCTGTGTGTGTGTGTGTGTGTGTGTGTTGTTTCTCCCCCCCCCCCCTCCCCCCTCCATTCGTTTTGGTCAAAAGCTCAAATGCGTAGAAGACTTTTTGTTATGCCTGTCTGCAACTCAATGCCTCCTTTACATGGTGAGTAGTAACCTATCCTTTCACAATATTTACATTATACTAAAAACTAATTACCATTAACAGTAGGTGATTTATTTTACATATTGGTTTCACAGGACATACTTTCCTTATAAATATAAGGATTTCAAACTGGCACCTTACATAATTAGTAGATTTACCAGTACTATAAATAAGCAGTTTTTCTTTGACTTTATACTGTGTGACAGCTTTTAATCTACATTGAGAATTATTTATAATGAAACTTGTTTCCCCACAGCCTTATCACACCTTTTCACACACAAAAATCCAATTACTCATATAAATTAAGGAAGAGCACCTCATATGATATACTTTTAATTTAATTTTGCCTTTCTGAATTTGGTCTCTTTCCTGCTTGTGTCTGTGGATAATTTTGTAAAAATTACACAGAAAAATGAAACACTCTTCACATTAGTAAGAGAAGCATTCTTCACAATTTTTCTGGTCCCATAATCAGTAACAGCACAATTATTATCTAAATGAGATAATGACCTAAACTGTCACCTGCACTTCCCAACTACAATTAAGGTAAGGGGCTGTCTTATCCAAAATTATTTTGCTAAGGAACCTAAATCACAAATGTTGTCCATAATCTGAGTACTAGTACAAGTAATTCAATGTTCATTGTCCAAGGATTTCTTTGGCAAGCTCCTACCTTGATTAAAGTCTGCTGGAAATAGTTGCTTGGTCTTTATAAACTTCTCATTGCTAACTCTGACTTTAATTTTTCACGTATACTACCAACTGTCTGTCATCTTAAAGGGTTGACTGCAAATTGTTGTCAACAGAAGCAGTGCAGCTGTATTGACTGAAGCTTGCAGGTTTGCAGCTTTTCTTTTGCTAAATTTGATTGTACTACTCACTTGAGACTTATTCCTAACAACTCTGACGCAATATGCAATAGTTGGAAATTCGTGGAAAGTTCTTACGGGACCAAACTGCTGAGGTCATCGGTCCCTAAGCCTACACACTACGTAATCTAACTTAAACTAACTTACGCTAAGGACAACACACACACACCCATGCCCGAGGGAGGACTCGAACCTTCGACGGGGGTAGCCAATGGAATAGTTCTGTGTCTTTCCATCCATTATTAATAGCTATAGCTGTAATGTCATAATAACTTATTCAATTTACCAATTAAGAATATGATTTATAGTTAGTGTACTAGTGATATATTTAGCTGTACCATTTTGGTGTCTTCATTCCCAGCTGATGGAGAATATCTATACGAACGCGAGGTGTAGCAGTAGCAGTCAGTGCCAAAGTTGGAACACCAGGAAACTTCGCACGAAGAACACAAAGTTTCTTGTAATCAGGTCTGCAAAAAAAATCACATAATAGAAAAGTTATAAAATACTGGTGCTTTTAATAAATGGAATTCTCAATCCAAACTCAAAACAGTCTTGTCTGACCTTTAATCGCAGTAATAGTGTCATTCAGTGAGAAGACATACTGCAACAACCATAGTTCATGTTAACACAAGCACAGATAGACAGAGAGAGAGAGAGAGAGAGAGAAGCACAAAACAACATAAAATGAAAAGCACACACTAGGGAGGCTAGCGGCACTGATAGTAGAGGCAGTAGTGTTCACTTTCTTTTCCATTCTGTCTTCGCCAATTTTTTGGGGGTTTCAGCAATGTACCTGTGCATCTTTACTAAAGACATGCTGCGTATTTTTCTTAACTACTTATATTTCATGTATTATTTAATATCATGCTTCTGCTGTCTGTTTGCTACTCTCTCTCTCTCTCTCTCTCTCTCTCTCTCTGTGTGTGTGTGTGTGTGTGTGTGTGTGTGTGTGTGTACAGCTTATTATTTGGCTTCCCACATTCACTTGTCCCAATCCTTACTATAAATCACTGGTGCCCAAGGAATTTTTCAACCTCAACTCTGATAATCTGTCTCTTCTACACTTCTTGGAAAGGACTACACCTTCCTGAATAAAAACACTTCGTGTTATAGACCTCTCAATTGTGCAACCCCATTCTTTGCTCTCATTATTCTCACTTTTTTCAGCCTTAAAACTATGATGTCAGCAAGTCATTGTTGCGTAGGTGAAATTCGCACAAGTAAAATGCAGGATGCGACAAAAAAGAAACAAATCCTCTACTCTCCAGGCAAGAATTTATGTGCAGTAAGAGAATGAGAAAAGTGCCATGCCAACAGTTCCATTAAATTTTGATTTACAATATTGTACCTCTATACAGTACTTAACATCCAATTTGTTTTCACAAGCACCACTTGTTAGGTATACCACTGTCTTCCTCAATTTAATTATTGTCATTCATGTGGTTTACTACTGCCTCTCTTATAACAGAACCACATTTGGTCAGGTTGTCTAATTTTCAAACAGACCTTGTGCCCAATCTCAGTGACGGCAGACTGATCTTTGTTTCACACCGTTTATAGCCAATTCCCCTAAACACTATTCTAGTTAACTTAGAAAGCAGATCTTAAGTAGTCCTGGCAAAATTTATCTGTGTGTCAGGACTGCTCCATTTTGGACAGGACAACAGAAACTACCGGCATTACTCAGGTCTGTGTAAATTGGTATAACTAAATATGGCATTACACAGGTATGTGAAAGTTGAATATCTATTGGTGGAACTAAATCATCTTACAACTGTGTTCAGAAAAAAATGCCACAGATAAGGTGAAAATAAGTGAACTCCCCTTTTCCTTGTAGTTCAGATACTATATCAAAGAATGTACACTCCCACAAAATTTCCAATCATAAAGTAGCTTTCTACTAGCTGATCGATTCCATCTCACAAATTTTCTGGGTTGCAATTATTATTTTCTAATTGAACAGCCTACAGATTTACAAAGTTGATATTAACTCCTAATCTATTGTCTCTTCTCCAATTATGATTAGCCGCATTTATTGTTTCCACGCACATCTTATCTCATTCGTGCTCTGTAGATCTTATTTAGCAATACTGTGCAGAATCACTCAGCTACTACTGTAACAATCTTCTCCTCCCAAAAGTGAAGCTTACCTAGGCTTTCTTGTTTAGCTTACGTAAAGTCATGCTCTCTTATTTATAAGTACTAGTTTTATGGTCTTGCACTAAGTCATAAAAATAACTGTTCCTAATTGCATGTAAGAGACAGTAAAATGAAAACAAGACAGATGGAAAGAAAGTACGTAAACTGTTTATTATTTCAAAAGTAATCACCATAATGCTTTCACAGAAAAGTGTCTGCAGTTGTCTACAGAACCATGGATGTACCCAGGCATGCACCTCTTCGTCCAAAGCAAATCAATAGCCACGGATGTCTTTCTTCAGTGCTCCAAAAATATGGAAACCATATGGGGAGAAATTGGGACTATATCACGAATGTGTAAGGGCTCCCCAGTGAAAAGTTCTGTGGTGTAGTCGAAACAGCCTTGTCAACATGTGGACAGGCATTATTCTGCAGCAGGATGGCGCCATCTGTCAGCATTCCTGGTGACTTGGACTTGATGGCATGCTTCAATTTTTGTAATGTGTCCATGTATCACAGTGTATGAATTGTGGCACCAAGTTCCAGAAAGCCAATGCAAGTGAGCCCTTGCAGTCAAAGAAGAAAGTCACCATGGCTTTCCCAGAGCTGAAGGGCACAGCTTTGTTCTTTTTGAGTGGGAGTGCACCCATGTGCTTCTATTGTTGGCTCTGACACTTGCTCTCTGGATCAAAATGATAGCACCACGTTTCGTCATCTGTGACAATATGAAACAGAAAACGGTATACACCATCATGATACTGTTCTAGGTGCTGCAGTGGTATCAACATTCTGTTCAACTTCTGCTAGTCCAGCAGGCTGTGCACAGATTTTTCAGAGCTTCAAATGCTCTGTCATGACAACGTGAGCAGTACCATGACTGATGCTCAACATGATTCGAATGTCTTCTACCATCCACTGTTGATCATTTATGATGGCAGCATCCACTGCAACAATGATAGAAGGGGTAATGATAAAATGAGCTCGTCCTAGCTGACTGCTGTCTTTCAGTGGTAGCCAATCTTCTCAAAATCGTTTATTTCACACAAATACTCACATGTGTGACGTACTGTGTTTGACATACACAACAGACAGTGAGACATGAATTTTATTTTCCTGTCACTCCTTACACAATCAATAACTGAACAATGCCTGGCTGTTTCTCATTCCTGGTGTCCATAATGAAGTTAGGTGGACACAGAGCTCACTAACCTCATGTCAAGCGTTACTAATGGACAAATGGCACAGCAGTGAACTTTTGCACTGTTCCTTCCTGATTCCCAACAGAGGGCAGTTCTATACACACACCTACCACCATTACCAATGTCTGCACCATGCTCGGTATATAGTCTGTATTGTTTTCATTTAACTGCCACTTATACAATACAGCTCCCCATCTTACTTACAACCATCATTTGAAACTATAATTAATAAAAACAAAAAAACAAATCAATACAGTTAAGTTTACGCTATAGGTACACAGATAGCAAAACACTATTTCTGCTGTGGTCAGCTCTGAAACAACACTTAAGTCATGTGACTGGTGGAATAAGTTTAGTCACTACACAGTCATGTCACACAATGTGAAGCAGAGCTGACAATCATAGTATTTATTATTTATAGCCCAAACGAAGTGCGGGTTTTACAGCTGAGCAACCTACTGTATCAATATTACATGATAGTGATCTGCTGTGCCTTCACATGGGTAGCACTAAGTATCTACAGCCAGATGACTTGTGTGGCATAGTGGTAGTTTCATTTATGAACCACTAAGTAGGGTTAAAATTAAAATTCGTACAACAATGGCTGAAAGCAATGGGAAACTACAGCCATAATTTTTCCTGAGGGCATGCAGCTTTACTGTATGATTAAATGATGATGGCGTCCTCTTGGGTAAAATATTCCGGATCTCTGCGTGGGGACTACTCAAGAGGACATTGTTATCAGTCATGGGTGACTGGAATTCGACAGTAGGAAAAGGAAGAGAAGGAAACGTAGTAGGTGAATATGGATTGGGGCTAAGAAATGAAAGAGGAAGCTGACTGGTAGAATTTTGCACAGAGCATAACTTAATCATAGCTAACACTTGGTTCAAGAATCATAAAAGAAGGTTGTATACATGGAAGAACCCTGGAGATGCTAGAAGGTTTCAAATAGATTATATAATGGTAAGACAGAGATTTAGGAACCAGATTTTAAATCGTAAGACATTTCCAGGGGCAGATGTGGACTCTGACCACAATCTATTGGTTATGAACTTCTAGATTAAAACTGAAGAAACTGAAAAAAAGATGGGAATTTAAGGAGATGGGACCTGGATAAACTGAAAGAACCAGAGGTTGTACAGAGTTTCAGGGAGAGCATAAGGGAACAATTGACAGGAATGGAGGAAAGAAATACAGTAAAAGAAGAATGGGTAGCTTTGAGGAATGAAATAGTGAAGGCAGGACAGGATCAAGTAGGTAAAAAGACGAGGGCTGGTAGAAATCTTTGGGTAACAGAAGAAATATTGAATTCAATTGATGAAAGGAGAAAATACAAAAATGCAGTAATTGAAGCAGGCAAAAAGGAATACAAACGTCTCAAAAATGATATCGACAGGAAGTGCAAAATGGCTAAGCAGGGATGGCTCGAGGACAAATGTAAGGATGTAGAGGCTTATCTCACGATGGGGTAAGATAGATACTGCCTACAGGAAAATTAAACAGACCTTTGGAGAAAAGAGAAGCACTTTCATGAATATCAAGAGCTCAGATGGAAACCCAGTTCTAAGCAAAGAAGGGAAAGCAGAAAGGTGGAAGGAGTATATAGTGGGTCTATACAGGGGTGATGTACTTGAGGACAATATTATGGAAATGGAAGAGGAGGTAGATGAAGATGAAATGGGAGATATGATACAGCGTGAAGAGTTTGACAGAGCACTGAAAGACCTCAGTCGAAACAAGGCCCCGGGACTAGACAACATTCCATTAGAACTACTGGCAGCCTTGGGAGAGCCAGTCCTGACAAAACTCTACCATCTGGTGAGCAAGATGTATGAGACAGGCGAAATTCCGTCAGACTTCAAGAAGAATATAATAATTCCAATCCCAAAGAAAGCAGGCGCTGCCAGATGTGAAAATTACTGAAATATCAGTTTAATAAGTCACTGCTGCAAAATACTAATGCAAATTCTTTACAGACAAATGGAAAAACTGATAGAAGCCGACCTCGGGGTAGATCAGTTTGGATTCCGTAGAAATGTTGGAACACGTGAGGTAATACTGACCCTACGACTTATCTTAGAAGAAAGATTAAGTAAAGGAAACCTACGTTTCTAGCATTTGTAGACTTAGAGAAAGCTTTTGACAATGTTGACTGGAATACTCTCTTTCAAATTCTAAAGGTGGCAGGGGTAAAATACAGGGAGCGAAACGCTATTTACAATCTGTACAGAAAGCAGATAGCAGTTATAAGAGTAGAGGGGCACAAAAGGGAAACAGTGGTTGGGAAGGGAGTGAGACAGGGTTGTAGCCTCTCCCCGATGTTATTCAATCTGTATATTGAGCAAGCAGTAAAGGAAACGAAAGAAAAGTTCGGAGTAGGTATTAAAATCCATGGAGAAGAAATAAAAACTTTGAGGTTCACCGATGACACTGTAATTCTGTCAGAGACAGCAAAGGACCTGGAAGAGCAGTTGAACGGAATGGACAATGTCTTGAAAGGAGGGTATAAGATGAACATTAACAAAAGCAAAACGAGGATAATGGAATGTAGTAGAATTAAGTCGGGTGATGATGAGGGAATTAGATTAGGAAATGAGACGCTTAAAGGGGTTTTGCTATTTGGGGAGAAAAATAACTGATGATGGTCGAAGTAGAGAGGATATAAAATGTAGAGTGGCAATGGCAAGGAAAGCGTTTCTGAAGAAGAGAAATTTGTTAACGTAGAGTATTGATTTAAGTGTCAGGAAGTCGTTTCTGAAAGTATTTGTATGGAGTGTAGCCATATATGGAAGTGAAACATGGACGATAAATAGTTTAGACAAGAAGAGAATAGAAGCTTTCGAAATGTGGTGCTACAGAAGAATGCTGTAGATTAGATGGGTAGATCATATAACTAATGAGGAGGTATTGAGTAGAATTGGGGAGAAGAGGAGCTTGTGGCACAACTTGACTAGAAGAAGGGATCGGTTGGTGGGACATGTTCTGAGGCATCAAGGGATCACCAATTTAGTACTGGAGGGCAGTGTGGAGAGTAAAAATCGTAGAGGGGGACCAAGAGATGAATACACTAAGCAGATTCAGAAGGATTTAGACTGCAGTAGGTACTGGGAGATGAAGAGCTTGCACAGGATAGAGTAGCATGGAGAGCTGCATCAAACCAGTCTCAGGACTGAAGACCACAACAACAACAACAACAATGGTAGGTAACTGAATATCATCTCTTTCATATAACTTAAAACAATTCAAGCATCACATTTCAGGAAAGTTCTCATGAGGCACAAATATTATCTGTTTCATATTTAATTGGCCTTTGGAGGGACATCTCATGGGAATGATGGGAGCTGGGAGACACCATGGCACCTGGTCTGCCCGACTGTAGCACCAGCTCTATACCAAACACTCTTTTCTTATCAGCTTAATATCTGATGTATCTTGCATCATAGGTTGTTCAGGAAGTTAGTGGTAGCTCATTTCAGCCTCCGATTAGTGGCAGTCTGCACCGGCCTGGTAATGCAGATGCAATTCTGAGGAGTTCTGACATTCAGTGCTAGATGACAATGGCATCACTTTCACAATGGTGCACAACTTTTAATTTATCAAAGTTCAGCCAATTTACACACAATATTTATAAATTATGTACATAAACCTTCCTCATGAGTCAGTCTAACTATCACCAAAAACCACATCAAAATCTCTACAGTAGTTACTTAAATTAGCCTGACATACAGACAGAAATTGCGGTAGGGGACTATAATGTATATAAGTATATAATAGAAGAAGATGTAACACTGTAGGTAACATTATTTCCGTAAAATTTTTAGTATTATTTAGGTAGTTAGTACTTTAACATTTGAGTGTGTAAAAGTGCACCATACAAAGTATGAAACATTGTATTAAAATGTTCTTTCCACATACTTTTTACAAGTGCTACAATTATCTTTTCTTCTATAAATTCTCCTTTTTGCAGCACACACAACGGCATTTAAACAATCATTGTTCCCGCTCATGTGAATGGAATAGGAAGAAACACTAATAACCGGTACAATGATACATACCATCTGCCGTGCACTTCTCAGTGGTTTTCAGAATATAGATGTAGATGTTTTTGCCACACTGTGCCTAATCTGATTCATCATTCACACAAGACTGGAAGAAGACGTATCAGTTGTGTAGGAAACATTTTGTTTCAGATGAATTCTCAAAAATACATGTAAAACACATTACTATGCTGTTATCATAAGTGATTGGCACTTATACACAATATAGAAATTTTTGTTTTATGACTTTACTAAATCAAGTACAGATACTGAAACATTAAAACAAGTAGCAGAATTTACCTGATAATATTTGAAGGCAGTGTTACTACTCTTGTGGGTGGTGTGTGGGTATTAATGGCCCAACATGGAAGAATAATCTACACCTAGCTATATTACTGATGAATCCATAGTATCTGGGACTGCTGGGCCAGATGTTGACACACCTAATGCCATATAACCTCTAGGGGTGGGTTGGCAGTAGGAAGTAGTGGCACGTAAGGCATAACTTTGGCACGTGGAGAGAATACTTAAAGATAAAAAAACTGTGTGATCAGGACATCTATAGCACTCTAATGGAGAAAGTCCAGGGAGGATAAATATTGTCCATGCATATCAATAACACAAAACACTTATGTGGTATTAGTTGATTGCAGAAGCATCCATGGTTAGGTCCCAGAATTAGCCTCAACAATTAAATAGAATGAAGCCTACAAAGCACACCGCTGATCATCAGTATTGAAGGCAGCATGCAAACAAATACTGAGTTGGCATGGGGTTAACTACATGTTTTGATATGCAAATCATTAGCATTTCAGCATATTTCTAAAAAATAGCCAGGCATAATGATATGTACATCTATACTACTATATAGAGACAAGATGGTGTTTCACATTGTTACCAAAATCTTGACAAGTTCTTGATTGATTTCCTTCAAAATTTTACATGCTACTCTAATAAACATTTGGACATAAATAGCCAACATATTTGGAATATATATATGGCATATAGATATGTAGATATAGGGTACATATAATATGTACAGGGGGAACACTGTTAATAAAAATCTCGGAAAGTTCTTGATCAATTTACTTCAACATATTACACAATACTATAATAAAAACTTAGATGGTTATGGACTATATATTTTTAAATAAAAATATACAGGTTTTCTGTTAATACTGACTGTGAGAAACAAGACACAATGCTGAGCTGTGAAAATGTGCAATTTCGTTTTCTTCCTTGCAGTAAGTTAAAACCATAATAGCTGGGCATTTAATCCATTAGATAAGTTGTTTCTCCCTTATATATTCTTTCTATTTACATACAATTTTAAACAAAAACTGTGTACCAACACTGTGCTTCTTTCTCTTTCTTGCAGTCAATTTTAACAGAAAACAGGGAAGTTTACGGTAGCATTCTAATCGTAAGCTGATAGGTCATAAATACTATGGAATCTGAATGGTTTGAAACTCTGTAATCTGATTCATTCACAGATTAAAATTCAAAATACTGTTACTGAAGCTACTACCCTCTCAGATCCAGATTCACCTATTTAGGGGAGTGGAAGGAAAGGGGGGGGGGGGAGGGGGATGGACACAAGTGGAGGAGGAGATGGACAGACCGAGGAGGAGCAGGAGATGCTTATGGAGGGGTGGGAGGATGAGATGGGCAGGGAGAGGGTGGAGGTGGAGGAGGAGGAGGAGGAGGAGGAGGAGGACAGAGAGAGGAGGAGTAGGAAATTTGGAGGTACATCCTATTCCCACACACATTAAATAATGGCGAAGCATTGCCAGTTCGCTTGACCTGTATAAAAGAAAAATTATGCAGCCAGTTTTTCATTCAAAAATTGCATTTGAATTTTACTTATTTGTGAGAAGATAGTGTCATGCCTAATGTAAGAAGGAGAAACATTCAACAGCTGCAGAATTGAGGCCTACTGAGGCTATTGTTTATCATTCCACAATATTGCTGCTCATGTGGATTAGGTACATGACACTGATTGTCACACAAATATGGAATCAATAGTTTCAAGACCACATTCAATGCCACACGGGTTATCAGTGGACCCATGTGACTTGTGCCTGAGATGAAAGAACACTGTTCACTTGGCTGTGCTGTATCACACAGCCAGGTCACATAATGTGAGCACAACAAAGCAAATACCCACATCTACATCTGGATCACATTAGACTCCCAGGACGGTAGCTGTTGTGACAGCTTCACTTGTCACAGAATCATTCAGAGAGGCACACAGACAGTGGTGTGCACATGGTCAACAATGGATACAGGAATGCCACTGTGATCACGTCAGGTTCGCATAGTCAGTAATTCAGACAGCAGCTGTTACATTTATGATGTGATAAGACTGGTGGCTGGGTGCTATACTGGTGTTCTCGGTTCTGAGGCATCAGGGGATCACAAATGCAGTAGCCACCAGAAAGATCGCGACAGGCGCACATCAGCACAGCGCGTCACGGACAGTAGTTGCCGCAAGTAGAGTCCCGTCCACCAGAGAGTATGCGAGAATTCGGCCGTGACCTCTGCTGGCGGAACAACAACAACAACTAAGGCAGCACGGGCCGTGCCCAGTCAGTTCACATCGGGCATGTCTAGCAGACAGTACCCGGTCTACACTATGTGAAGTGCTACGGAAAACGTGAACCGTGTTACTACACTACTGGCGACGAGTAGGGTCGTTCTTTCGCGTGTTGCGTCGTCTTTCCGGTTTCGCAGCTTATCCACGGCATGGAGGATTTAGTGCGGGTTTTGGTCGAGCAGCAGACAGAGCTCATGGCAACCATGAAACAAGTGCTTCCGGCCTTGCTCACCACACAGTCTGCTCCAGCGCCGTTCCCTCCTCCATTTCCCCCATATGACGAGACGGCGGAGGATTGGGACGCATATGAACGTCGCCTTCGGCAGCATTTCCAGGCGTTTCATGTTGCCGATGTGGAGGTTTGTCGTGTTCTTTCCTTGCCTTGGATATCTCCCTCGCTGTATCACGTTTTGCAGCAGCTAGTGCCGTTGCAGGAACCCTCGTCCTTGTCTTTCGACGCATTGTGTTCATTGCTGTCATATTATCGCTGCCGCACATATGTTGTGGCGGCTAGGGTCGAGTTCTATCAATGCAAGAAACAGCCCCATCAGTCTTACTGGGCGTGGGCCGCTACCCTGCACGGTCTTAGTCGCAAGTGTCATTTTGTCACGGAGCAGTCGCGAGAGTCGTATGCCCACATTATGGTGCGCGACGTCATTGTTCGTTTGGCCCCTGATAGGGAGGTCCGGCAAAAGGCCCTGCAGTTGGAAGACCCTTCCCTTGAGGAAGTCCTATCCATTGCTCAATCGTATGAAGTCTCTCACGCCGTAGGCCAACAGTTGGAAGCGTGGTACGACGTCGTGGCCGTTCAGGGCGGAGCGGCCGTGTCCACTGCGTCCGGGGTGGACAATGTGCGAGCGGTACAATCCGGCCATTACGCCGCCGCCGCACGGCGCGTAAACAGAGTTCCGGCCACCGGCCCCTGTTACCGTCCTGTGCGTCGTGCTACTATATACATCATGATCGGCCAGAGTGCCCCCAGCATTCGGCCATTTGTCGCAGATGTAATAAAAAAGGACACATTGCTAAAGTTTGCCGCTCAGCCTCAAAAGAATTGAAGGAAGCAGGTACGGATGACATGGACGTTGACATTCAGGAAGTTTCATCGGGCCAGGCTCCCGACACATCGGCACATAAACTCTTTATTGAGGTGTCGGTTCGGTCGTGCCGATTACAACTGCAAGTAGATACGGGTGCGGCAGTTTCCTTGTTGAATGCACAAACTTACTCCGACCTAGGGTCGCCCCCGTTGGCCCCAGTTTACCGGCGTCTACGCGTTTATGGTAAACAGTTCATTCCCCTACTGGGTCAATTCACTACCGACGTTACTTACAAATCAGTCACTCGGCCTCTTACTTTTATTGTTGCCAGTGATGCGAGCTCCACTAACCTTTTTGGCTTGGATGTATTTCAAGCTTTCGGTTTTTCTATCGCGGACACCATACAGTTGGTCTCCGAAGATGATCCCTATCAATCATTGGAATCTTTGATCTCTGACTTTCAGGATATCTTTGAGGAGGGCCTGGGGCATGTTTCAGACTTTGAAGCCCACTTAATGTTGAAGACGTCGGCTCACCTGCGTTTTCTACGCGCGAGGCAGATCCCCTTGGCTCTCCGCCCTCAGGTAAAAGAAGAACTAGACCGGCTGACAGCCCTCGGGGTCGTTCTTCCCGTTTCTTCTAGTGAGTGGGCATCGCCCCTCATTATTGTCAGGAAACCCTCGGGAAACTTACGTCTTTGTGGCCACGATTAATTCCCAATTGGTGGTGGACACCTATCCTTTGCCTCGTTCTGATGAATTGTTCTCCGCCGTGGCAGGAGGCCAATATTTATCGAAAATCGATCTTTCGGAGGCTTATCATCAGATACCACTTGATGAGGACTCCAAACGGCTGGCAGTCATCAACACCCCATTTGGCCTTTACCAATACCAGCGGTTGGCCTTCGGAATATCCAGTGCCCCGGCGATATTTCCAGCGTTATCTTGAGCACATCACGTCGACAACCCCTCATTGAATTAATTACCTGGACGACATAATTGTCACTGGCCGCAGCATGCAGGAACACTTGCACAACCTTTGCACCCTCGTTCTCAAATTCAGGTCTGTGGGCTTGCGTTGCAACCTACGTACGCCGAACTTCTTCCAACTGTCCATTGAGTATGTGGGCTACACCATCTCTCGGCACGACGTCCAGCCGCTGGGAAGCTTGGTGCAAGGTATCGTCGAACTTCCACGGCCCGCTTCGCTGAAGGAGTTACAAGCTTTTTTAGGCAAGATTGCCTATTACCACCGGTTCATTCCCAGGGCTTCCACCATAGCCCACCCCCTGTACTGCCTTCCGTGCAAGGGTGTTCCTTTTGATTGGTCACCTGCATGCGAGCGAGCGTTCACCTTGTCGAAGGGCCTCCTCACGACCACACCTTGTTTGGCTACTTTTGACTCCAATAAGCCGTTGGTCCTGGCTACAGACGTTTCGCAGTATGGGGTGGGGGCGGTCCTGGCCCATCGCAACGCGGATAGCTCCGAGCAGCCACTGGCGTTTGCGTCTAAAACTCTTAGTCCCGCGCAGGCCCATTACTACCAGGTGTCTACGCTGTTACCAAGTTTCACCCTTTCTTGTATGGCACGAAGTTTCAGTTAATCACTGACCATAAGCCATTAATATCGTTATTTGACCCCGAACCTCAGATTCCGGATAGGGTGGCCCACATACTACAGCACTGGGCCTTGTTCCTCTCTAAGTACCATTATGACATTCATTTTCACCCTACCGGACAGCATGCCAACACCGACGCTCTTTCCCGTCTTCCTGTGAGCCCGGATCCTAAGTTCGATCGGGAGGAGATTATGTGTTTTCATTTGGATGTGGCGTCCCACCAAGCGGTTGATGGCTTCCCAATCACTAGTTCTAGAGTCGCCAGGGAAACGGCAGCTGACCCGGTTCTCCGGCAAGTAGTTCGCCTCGTTCAGCAGAGGTGGTCATCCTGACCTCCAGGCCGGACCTCGGACTCTCTTCGTAATTATTTTGTTCTACGAGACCGCCTCTCCGTCTTGGAAGGAGTTCTCCTTCTGGCCACCGATGATGCAGCTCCTCGCTTGGTTGTTCCTGCAAGTTTGCGAAGAGAAGTCCTCACATTATTACATGAGGGACACTGGGGTGTTTCCCGTACTAAAACCTTGGCTCGCAGACATGTGTACTGGCCCAGTATTGACAGAGAAATTGAGCACTTCGTGGCCGCCTGTTCCCAGTGTGTGAGACAACATTCATCTCCCAGGTCAGCGTTCTCTTCATGGCCGCCTGCAACCCAGGCATGGGAACATGTTCACATCGATTTTGCGGGCCCGTTTCTCAATGGCTTTTGGCTCATTGTCATTGATGCTTATTCCCGATTCCCATATGTGGTTCGCTGCTCCTCAACCACTTCGGAAGTTGCAATTCAGGCACTCGCAAAAATCTTTTCTGTGGAAGTTCTGCCAGTCGCCCTGGTCTCGGACAAGGGACCTCAGCTTATTTCGCAGGCCTTCCAGGATTTTTGTAGGCACTTCGGTATTCGGCACGTTCGATCTCCCCCCTTTCATCCACAATCAAATGGGGAAGCTGAGCACATGGCGCGCACATTTAAGACACAGATGAAAAAGTATGTGCACGAATTTCTGGCGGAGGAGGCGTTGACGTTTTTCCTGACGGCGTACCGGACCACACCGATGGGAGAACGGAGCCCCGCAGAGCTCCTCCACGGGCGCCAACCTAGGACTCTGCTGCAACCTCCTCCGGCCTGTTCCTCACCAGTCTTCGCACAACGGAGTACCCGGTTTTTCTCCGGGTATGTCGGTCTGGGCACGTGGGTTTGGTCGCAATCCACGTTGGATACCGGCGGTGGTCCTGTGCCGAAATGGACCCCGGCTCTATACCTTGCAGGCGGGGGACTGGGAGGTACGTCGTCACCAAAATCAGCTACGTCCACGTTTGGGCACCCACCCTCCGACCCCTCGGGCACCGGCTTCACCATTGCCGGAACCCGTGTTGTTTTCTCAGGGGATGCTACCGCTCCTCCCCCTTGTGACTCAGCCACACTGCAATGGTTCTCAGCCTTGGCGGCCTCCTGTAGCTCCAGCACCGGCATCCCCATCGTTAGAGATGCCCCGGCGAGAGCCGGCCCCCCTCGCAGGCCTGGTTTCTCAGGAGGCTAGTTCACCTGTGGTCGTCCCTTCCCCATTGTCCCTGCCACTGGGTCTTGCCCCTCCCGAAGCGGACCAGGATCCTGAGTTCAACGGCTTGTCTCCCGTTCTGTCTCGGGCTCCGGTGGTGGGACGACGGGGGCCTCTTCATGTGGGTCACTTCCAGCTGTATTCGAAGGTTCCGGCTCGAGGGTTGGCAGATCCCCCCCGACTCCAGCCTTCCGATGGACGTGGAGGTCATCACTCCTGCACGACGTTCCACCTTCCGATGCAGCGGATCACAGTGGCTTTACCCCCCCCCCCCCCCCCCCTGAAGGACGAGGAGTGCATTAGCCACCAGAAAGATCGCCGGAGGCGCATATCGGCATGGTGCGTAACAGACAGTAGTTGCCGCAAGTAGAGTCCCGTCCACCAGAGGGCATGCGAGAATTCGGCCTTGACCTCTGCCGGCGGAACAACAACAACAACAACAACAACAACAACTAAGGCAGCACAGGCCGTGCCCAGTCAGTTCACATCGGGCATGTCTAGCAGACAGTACCCGGTCTACTCTATGTGAAGTGCGACGGAAAACGTGAACAGTGTTACTACAACAAATTTAGCATTGGAGGGCAGCGTGGAGGTAAAAATCGTAGAGAGAGACCAAGAGATGAATACACTAATGAAGAAGCTTGCACAGGATAGAGTAGCATGGAGAGCTGCATCAAACCAGTCTCAGGACTGAAGACCACAACAACAACAACAAGATAATGCAGGACCTACTGCAAAACAGAGGGTGTTCGACAGCTGTCCTGGCCAGTATGTTCTGCGAACTCTGGTGTAGTGTTGAAGCAACATGGAATAACGTACCAGTATCCATCATCCGAGCTCACATTGACTCAAAGCAAAGTCAGGTTACAGTCATTCTTACTGCCACATATGACAGCTCTGCATACTAAATCTCACATTGTTTGTACTCCCAAATCACCTACAAATTAAATCCTGTATTCTTCCCTTGACACTGTGTTGCTATTGTTGTTCTGGTCTTCATTCTAAAGACTGGTTTGATGCAGCTCTCCACACTACTCTATCCTGTGCAAACCTCTTCATCTATGCATAAATACAGCAAGCTACATCATTTGAACTTGTTTACTGGTTTTCAAGCCTCAGTATCTCTTTAAAAGTTTTATCCCTCACACTTCCTTTCATTACCATACTGACAACTCACTGATGCCCCGGGATGTTTCCGAACAACCAATGCCTTCTTTTATTCATTGTGCCACAAAGTTCTTTACTCGCCATTGCTATTCCATATGTCGTTATTAATTATTCATGTATCTATCTGACCTTCGTAATTCTTCTATAACACCACACTTCAAGAGAGTCTGTTCTCTTCTTGCCAGACCTGCTTATTGTCCATGTTTCAGTTCTGTACAAGACTATTCCCCAGATAGACATCTCCACAAAAGACTTCCTAACATTTAAACTCAATTAGATGTTAACAAGTACATCTTTTCCATAAATGCTTTTCTTACTACTACCAATAGCTTCTCTTCCTTCTAGTACTGAATTCCAGTCGCCCCGGGATGTTTCCGAACAACTAATGCCTTCTTTTATTCATTGTGCCACAAAGTTCTTTACTCCCCATTGCTATTCCATATGTCGTTATTAATTATTCATGTATCTATCTGACCTTCATAATTCTTCTATAACACCACATTTCAAGAGAGTCTGTTCTCTTCTTGCCAGACCTGCTTATTGTCCATGTTTCAGTTCTGTACAAGACTATTCCCCAGATAGACATCTCCACAAAAGACTTCCTAACACTTAAACTCAATTAGATGTTAACAAGTTCACCTTTTCCATAAATGCTTTTCTTACTACTACCAATAGCTTCTCTTCCTTCTAGTAGTGAATTCCAGTCGCCCATTAGAATTAAATTTTTGTCTCCCTTAACTATATGAATAATTTACTTTATCTCACCACATATTCTTACAATCTCTTCATTATCTGCTAAGCTATTTGGCATATAAACTTGTACTATCATGGGTGGTGTTGGCAATGTGTAAATCTCGGCTGCGATAATGTGTTCACTGTGCTGTTCACAGTACATTACACACATTCATATTTTTCATATACATTATTAGACCTATTCCTGGATTACCCTATTTGATTTTGTGTTTCTTTTTTAAATTCTCTAACCTACCTCCCCTGGTATGCGATCTAATATTCCACAATCCGACCTGTAGAACACTAGTTTTATTTTTCCTGATGATGAGATCCTGCTGAGTAGTACATGCCTGGAGATCTGAACTGGGAACTATTTTACCTCTGAAACATTTTACTCAAGATGAAGCCATAATCATTAGGCCTCTTGTGTACTTAGTTCCACGTAGTCAGCGCGTACACAACTTTCCCACTAGAGCACGCCCCACTAAGCACAACAGCGCAGGCGGAGCGCTCGTCCATCTCCGCTCTACGAGATAGCGCTGCCATAAAGACGGACCAAATTCTGCTTCCGCCGATCCGCGTATTAATATGTAATGCAGCCAATGAAATTGCTGCTAACGTAGAACCTTTTCTCCGCGCAGATCACACTCGTGCAGTGATACCTGAACGCTCAAGGTATTATAACGAGTGTACAGACCTCCAATTAGTCAGTCTGCATTAGTCTGTACCAGTCTATAGTCAAGTTTCAGTCTGCGCCTAATAAGATTATCATATTCTTGTACATAGCCATGAAGATAAATGACTAGACACTTTGTCAAGTATCAGAGATATGTGAGAATAAGATTAACGTACCAAGACCAAAGGAACTTCAGATTGTCAATTGTAAACAGCATCCAGAACCAAGTTACGTAATGTCTATGATTTTTATTATTTTAATAAATGTGTGTGAAAATTAATCAAGTTCTGTTTAAAGTTGGTCACCATCAATCTGCTACTCTAAGCGTGCAAGTGGCATTTCTATCGTCTGACCTAACCGCAGAAGATAAACACGCCACGATAAGACCACGTGACATATTGCTGACACTCGCCTACTTCGTTAGAGCGACAAGTCGAATAATCTGATGGTGTGTGTACCGAAGGTCTTACAGTACGCACACCACAAGGCCATAGAGAGGAGCCAAATTCCTAGGGAAAAAAGTGTTGTTTCCCCTTGCTTTCAGCCATTCGCAGTACTAGGCCATGTTGGCTAATATTACACAGCCAGATCAGTCTATCATCCAGAGTGCTGCCCATTTAACAATGGAAAAGGCTGTCGCCCTCTTCAGGAACGACATGTTAGTCTGGCTCACCAATCCCTCCACTGTGGTTGCACCAATGATACAGCAATATGTATATTTGAGGAATACAAGCCACCCCATCTTGGCAAGATCCATGGTACATGGATTAGATAAAATATGTACAATATTGATAGTTGCTAACCATCCTGGTGTTTTACTTTCAACAGCCAGCAATGTATTAGAAACAGAAAGCTTAATGATACTGGAAGTGAATAGCAGCAAAACCGTAAATACAGACTGAAATATGTACTAACAATGGTGATGGTATACTTATTGCCATAAAGTATTCTAATACACCTGTACCATGAGCTGTTATAGAAGCTTTTAAAGCTTTTAAGCACATCAGCCAGCACTTACGCTAAAGCCTGAACTGCCAACATTCGCCCACTTACCACCCTAACACTGACTCGGCTGTTGTTCACTGCACAGGCTTCACTATATGTGTTGTGCATGCACACACGGCACTTTCCTCTTACTGTACCCCTTGCCCCTCTTGACAGTGGACATCTCATGGCACAATCACAGTGTAGTATCTTGGGAGGTTATTACAGATTCCAAATGTGGCCACCTGTCTCACGAGCCATAGTGGCAGAGTGCTTGAGAGAGTACTTGCAGAATATTAGAAGCAAGCTTCCTGGTCATGCAACTGTAATAGAATGGAACTTCAATTTGCTAGCTACAGAATGGGAGAACTATGTAATTAAAACTGGTGCCAAGAGACAGGAATTCATGTTAGATTGTTTCGAGAATCCTGTCTGAAAATAACGTCAAGCAGTTTGTTAGAAAACCACAGCAGTCGTAAACCTCACAGTAGTTAAGGGATCCAAAATTTTCCAGTCAGTTGTTCAACGAGGGCACCAGTGATTTTTTTAAAATGAATTCTGTTTTCTGAAATTGTTTCACTGTGTAAGACTCAAATACAGTTCCACATTATACTCATGGTACAAATGCCGAAATTATAGACACAGAAAAGTGGTCCGAGAAAGGAAAATCAGTGAGAACTGCTGAACAGTGGAAAGTCATCTGGATTGCACGAGATATCTTTGAGGTTCTGTAGAGTTTATGCAAAAGAACGTGCTCCCCTTCTAACAGTTGCTTGTTGTATGTTGCTAAAGCAACAAAGGGTAACAGCAATTGTGAAAAAGTGTAACAAATTAAAGGCCTTTACGGCTGATGTTAATCTGTTGCAGACTTATGGAACATGTATGTTCACGGAATGGATTTTCACTCTGCAGCAGAGTGTGCATGGATTTGAGACTTCCTAGCACATTAAAACCATGTGTCAGAGCAGGACTCAAAGCTGTAACTTTTGCCTTTCGCAGGTAAGTGCTGTACAGACTGAGCTATCCAAGCACGACTCACAACCGGCCCTCACAGAAGATGAGGTATGGGAGTAAAGTAATGAGGGCAGGTAGTGAGTCATGCAAGGGTATCTAAGGTGGTAGAGCATTTGCCCACAAAAGGCGAAGGTCCCAGTTTCGAGTACCGGTCCAAAAAACAGTTTTAATCTGAAAGGAAGTTTCAAGTATGTTCACACATTGTGATGTTTTTGGAGAACAAAAGTCTCTTCTACAAAAACACACCCCTTACATACAGGCCATAATTAAATGACTTAAAACAAATGCTGCACAAGACTTCAACATTATAATAAAAAATCTTAACTGAAAACACTAAAATAAAGAAGAAATAGCACTTCCCATAAACTGCTTGTGTGAGTTATCCACCTATCACCTGATTATGATGTTGATTTCAACATAATGACATTGTACGCTTCTCTATTTCATTTATGGTGTAAGACATATCCACTGGCAGTACATGGTTGTCAGCTGCACAGACCAGTAGTCTGTATAACTGCTTTGCACCCCTGCTTGGTTCTCAGGCCAATAGATCATTCCTTACATGAAGAGTTCACTAATGTAAAACTTATTGATTTTGTTCGTCAAAAGATTGATCTTTTTATGAGGAACAAATTTTAATACAGTATATCGGTATCTGCACCTTCCAAAATAAGTAATGGAGCAAAGAAATTATTTCCTTAGAACATTAACCAAGATCTGCACATAATTTAAGAGCCATAGTGACATGCATAAATATGTTATGATATTCACAAAACAAAAAAGTAAGATGCAAAAAAGCTATTTAGTTAAAAAGAAATGATGAATAAAGAAGAAAAAATATCTAACCTGAAGTCATGACCCCACTGTGACACACAATGAGCTTCATCAATAACAAATCTAGCCAATTTATTCCGCTTATAGAGATTGTCTAAAGTGTCTTGAAGTTTCCCACTGGCGCTCAATTTTTCAGGAGTGACATATAACATTTTCAATCCTGCAAAAAAATTAACAGTCTACAACTACTAAGAAAAATACTTCTCCAATATGACTGGTAGGATCAAATTGACAACAGCAGCTATCATTCACAGCAATAACTGAAACAAGCAATTATTGATAAAATTAGTTAATTGGATAGATCAAAAATCTACTCACCAAGTGGTGGCAGAACACACACATAAAAAGAGTGTTGTGATTGGCAAGCTTTCAGAGCCAGTGGCTCCTTCAGGCAGAAGGATTGAAGGGGAAGGAAGAAAGGTCAATGAAAAGGACTGGAGAGGTCTAAGAAAGGTGGTAGATTTTGGGAAAGGCACCCAGAACTGCGGGTCAGGGGAGACTTACCCTATGGGATGAGAAGGAAGAACTGGTGGTGGTGGTGGTGGTTAGTGTTTAACGTCCCGTCAACAACGAGGTCATTAGAGACGGAGCGCAAGCTCGGGTTAGGGAAGGATTGGAAAGGAAATCTGCCATGCCATTTCAAAGGAACCATCCCGGCATTTGCCTGAAACGATTTAGGGAAATCACGGAAAACCTAAATCAGGATGGCCGGAGACGGGATTGAACTGTCGTCCTCCCGAATGCGAGTCCATTGTGAAGGAAGAAGTCTTTCCTTCTCATCCTGTATGGTAAGTCCCCCCAACTTTGTGACTTTCCCAAGATCTACCCCTTTTCCAAGACCTCTCCAGTACTTTTCCTTCAACCCTTCTGCCTGAAGGAGGAACCACTGGCTCCGAAAGCCTACCAATCACAACAGTCTTTTACGAGTGTGTTCTGTCACCGCTTGGTGCATAGATTATTTTTATCTATAAAATTAAATAACAGCATTAACTGAGCTATTTAATATTAATTAATTTATTTATTTGTTCCACTGTAATACAAGGTGTGGTCAAAAAGTAATGAGAATTTTTCTTTTTCTTGAACAATATTTATTTATTCACCAACCTCATCCTTGTCCCTTCAGACATAATACACTTGTCCCAGCACTTTTTCCTATCTTGAAAGCACTTCTGGAACTCACTTTTCATTACAGGGTTCAGTTCCTTCAGCGATTCTGTTTTATCTCATCCATGGTGCAAAACAACGTCCTTTCATGGTTTTCTTCAACCTCAGAAATAAAAAGAAGTCGCAGGGAACCACGTCTGGTGAATGCGGTAGCTGAGACAACTTAATCGTTGTGTTTTTTGCCAAAAAATCATGAACAAGCATTAAGGAGTAAGCAGAAGCATTATAATGATGATGTGGCTCTGCCAAACTTTTGGTTGTTTTCTTCAGATTGCTTTACGCAAAAGGCACAAGTTCCAGGTAGCATTCCTTATTGATTGTATGACCATAAGACAGTAACTCATGATATGCTACCCCACTGTAATTGAAGAAAACAATCAGAAGAATCTTCACATGTGATCAAACTTGTGGAATTCTTTTTGGTCCTGCTCTTCATGCAGTATCCATTAGGACGATTGGGCCTTGGTTTCGACGTCATAATCATATACTGATGTGTCGTCACCTGTTACAACCTTCTTTAGAAGTTCTGGATCGTTGTTGATTTCATTCAGTGATTCCTGAGCGATGTCTACGCTGCATCATTTTTGGTCGACATTCAACAATTTTGAATAAACTTTGCTGCTAAATGCTTCATGCCAAAAACAACTGAAAAAATTGCTTGGCATGAGCCAAAGGATATGCTGACATCATCAGAAATGTCTCTGATGGTGATTCAACAATTTTACAGAACAATTTTCTCTAGTTCACACATACTGTCATCAGTATTTAGTAATTGATGTGCTACGGTGTCCAAGGCGGTCATCATCTTCAACATCTTCTCGACCCTCTTTGAAATGTTTATACCACTCAGAAACTCTTGTCTTACTCACAGCAGATTTGCCAAAAGCCAAAGGCGACATTTCAAATACAGCGCTGCATTTTATTCCCATTTTTCAAGCAAAATTAATGCAAATTCTTTGATCCATCTTTCTCAAACGTAAGAGCAAGCACTCAAAAGTACATGTAACTTTTTCGACTGTCAACAATACACTAAATATTCAAAACAGCTAAAAATGCAAACATACATAATGAACGTGTGTACCAACAAGACTTTACAAAATTTGGAAATTGGATGAATTTAGCCTGCAAAATTAAAAAATTCCTGTTAACTTTTGATCACATATTGTATACGGGTACTTAATGATGAAACATACATTTTCCAGGAAAAAAGAAAAAAATAATATCTTTAATGCCATTAAGAGAGAACTGAACAATATTATGAAAAGCTTAGTTGCTACTTGCAATATAGTGGAGATGCTGAGTTGCAGATAGGCACAACAGAAAGACTGTCAGAAAATGAGCTTTGTCAGAAATAGGACACACACACACACACACACACACACACACACACACACACAAATGCAACTACAACACACACACACACACACACACACACACAAATGCAACTACAACACACACACACACACACACACACACACACACACACACACAACCATCAGAGTCTCTGGTTGCTGATGCCACACTGCGAGCAGCAGCACATGATGGGAGGTGCAACCAGGTTGTGGCGGTAAGGAATAGGCTGGTGCAGGGAGGGGGAGGGATAGCAGGGGAGGGGGTGATGGATGGTAAAGTGCTGCTTGTGGGAGCATAAAGGGATGAGGTGGAAAGAGGGCAGGGCAGCTAGATGCAGTGAGGAGGTCAGACGGAGTGTGGGGGAGGGTTATCAGAAAAGGAGAAGGATATAAAGACTGTGGGTGGGTTGGTGAAACAGAGGGCTGTGTAGTGCTGGAATGGGAACAGGGAAGGGGCTAGAGGGTAAGGACAAAGACTAACAAAGGTTGAGGCCAGGAGGTTTACGGGAACACAGGATATATTTCAGGGAGAGTTCTCATCTGCACAGTTCTGGTGTCGGTGGGATGGATTCAGATGGCACAGGCTACAAAGCAATCATTGGAATGAAGATCGTCGTGTTGGGTGGTGTGCTCAGCAATGCGAAGGTCCAGCTGTTTCTTGGCCATAGTTTGCAGTGGCCATTCATGTGTACAGACAGCTTGTTGGTTGTCTTGCTCACGTAGAACGCAGGGCAGTGGTTGCAGCTGACCTCTTGATCTCAACCTTCGTTACTCTTTGTCCTTACCCTCTAGCCCATTCCCTGTTCTCATTCTAGCACTACATAGTCCTCTATGCCACCAATGCAGCCACAGTCTTTTTACCTCTCTCCTTTTCTGCTAACCCTCCCCCACACTCTGTCTAACCTCCTCACTGCACCCAGATGCCCTATGCTCTATGCACCTCATCCCTGCATACTCCCACAAACAGCACTTTACTGTCCCCCATTCCCTACCCTGTTATCCCTCCCCCTCACCGCCCCAGCCTCCTACTTGCTGCCATTACCCGGTTGCATATCCCATCATATGCTGCTGCTCACAGTGTGGCCTCAGCAGCCAGAGACTGTGTTGGTCGTGTGTGTGTGTGTGTGTGTGTGTGTGTGTTAGTTGCATTTGCATGAATGTACATGTGTGTGTTCTCTCTCTGACAAAGCACTTGTTGTCCTAAAGTTCACTTTCTGACAGTCTCTTTGTTGTGCCTATCTGTGACTCAGCATCTCCACTATATGGTGGGTAGTAAGTATCCTTTTCATAATATTGTGACAATCGATCTGGATTTTCAATTGTTGAATTTTAAGATAAAACTGGGCTAGTTTAAACATTAAGTAGTATATATAAAAAAACACAACACAACCAGTCAATAAAATTAGCTTAGGTACACTGCTTGTGGGAAATATTTTGGAACTGATATGGCATACCTACAGTACAATGCATCTTGATTGTGTATTTTCCTCAAGATCATTGCATTTAAACTTAACACATCACTGTTCACAAACTTTACCAGAGATTTTATAAGTATTTAGTATCTCCTGGCGTGTGGGTATATAAGTGAAACCCTGCTTTTACACTTTTCAACGGACTTCAAAAAAATGGTGTAAAATGTGGGAAAATGTAAAATTTGGGAAATAATGTTTTATGCTGCAAAAGTTATGTACAGGCTACCCCCTTGCACATTATGTATGATATGTGTACATAACAGACATCAAAGGACTTGTCAGGGACTTGTTTATTATCTAATGAGGGTTTATTATCCACTAAAAACTGCTAATGTAATTGGAACTGATAACAGTCTGGGAAGTAGGAACATTTGATTCAATTTCATATGTCATAAACGATGTTTTTGAAAGCTAGCAACTGTTATTCATTGTTTAAATGATGATATACTGCACTAGTTACATATTTTTTCATGCTTACCATGATGTGTTCCGAGAAATTTTTCTCGTTGTCAAGTGCAAATACGTATATAAGTATTTTGTGCGGCGTATGAATGTATATTATTCTGTATCTCTTGCACTTTAGTCATCTTTTTGAGGTTACCAGGTGCTGTGCCTCATCAGAAAACCACACACACACACACACACACACACACACACACACACAGCCACGTGGGATTAGCCGAGCGGTCTAAGGCGCTGCAGTCATGGACTGTGTGGCTGGTCCCGGCGGAGGTTCGAGTCCTCCCTTGGGCATGGGTGTGTGTGTTTGTCCTTAGGATAATTTAGATTAAGTAGTGTGTAAGCTTAGGGACTGAAGATCTTAGCAGTTAAGTCCCTTAAGATTTCACACACACACACACACACACACACACACACACACACAAACTATCACTCACAGCGTTTGTTTGTGAAGCATTACAAAAAAGACATACATAGATACTGCACTTGACAACAAGAACAAATTCTCGAAACATGTTTTGCTCAGCATGAATAAAATACGTAACCTGCGCAGTGTTTAAACTAACAACATTTGAGCATCGCAAAGTGAAGACGGTGTCAACTAGTGCTCCAAGTGTCCATACACCAAAACACGCTAAATATGGTTCGATAAAGGTGTCACGACTGTCACAACAATCACAAAACTGCATTTGCACAGCAGGGACAGTTTGGAAATGAATGTTATTGGTCATGATATCTTCACTTGAACAAACCTAATTACTCTCATCAGCGACCACGCCAAGTACAGCTTGGCAGTGGCAGGAGATACGGCATGAATTGTTCCAGCTTTTACATGTTCACTGGTTCAAATCTGGTGAGAAAAGTGCCTTGGTATCAAGAAACTTAACCACGTAATATTTGTAAAAGCTACTGGACACCCAACATCACGCCAACATCATTTTTTCTCCACAAACATTTTTCCATAATGCGTAAATCGTGGTAAAATGGTAAATATGTTGACGCAAAATCAGGTGCAAATTAACATAGTGAGCATAGCAAATTTGATAGGACAGATAAAAAATGTCGTAAACGGCGGGAAAATGTTAATTCCAGGAACGTAAAAGCGGGGTCATATTGTATGTGTTTCTCTGTCTTATGATGTCAAAAGATTATAAATTTACTCATTAGTAGATATTGTTTCTTAGATTTTTCTATATAATTTCTACATATTTTTACACAAATAAGGAATGTGCTTAGCCTCCTACGACACGGTGGGTCTTTATACACATATACCTCTGAAATCCACACTACAGATAATGAAAGATAAAGATGTCAATCAAGGTTAAAGAGTTTATAGATTGCTTGGAACTCCATAAAAATATTTACTATGAACATGATGATTTAGGCATGAGGAACTGCCTGTCAGGATTTTTTGCCGAGACTTTTATAATGCATTTTGAAGACCTTTTATATTCTCTATAGAACCCACTGATTCATAAGATAATTTGTTATTGTAGATACATGGATACAACAATCATAATGTTTTGTGGCAATATTTAAAAACTTAATTAGCTCTACAGTTTGTTTGACACAATGCGTAGCAGGATACAGTTAACAATAGATGACAAAAACAAAGAAGAAAAAAATAGTTCAGGATCTGTCTAAAATATAAAAAATGGCAAGCCTAACTTTAACATATTCTGCAAACCAATACCAACAGAAATAATAATTCACAATTGTTCATGTCATCCCACATTACAAAAATTGGCAGCTTGTAGGAGTACATTCAACAGAGCAGTAACACTGCCTCTGTTCAAAAATGCACTTTCACATGAAATCCGTATCATAAAGAAGCTATAAAAAATTTTAAAAATTAAAAAAATAAGAAGAAGAAGAGAGAGAGAGTACAAAATTGAAACTACCAGCAGAATAATAAAAGAAAAGCAGTCAGTCAGACAATTAAAGGAGAAACTACCAAGTACAAACTAAAAAACAAAGTAGAGACATATGGGACCACATCAGCAAATTATATTATTATGAAATATTCCTCGTTATGTGGTTCAGCAACCATTACAAGCAGAAATACAAACAAGAAGAGCACATGTAAGACGCAAAGTAAAACTGTGCACTGTACAAACAGGTTTGTACAAGACATAGTAAAAAAATGAATATACGCTACAACAAAGAATTAAAAAAATATAGATACATGATACCTCACTGAAGGTACCACACAGTATATAGATAAGTAACATACTGAATATTCAAGTACCTAACAGAGATAGCAACAGGTTGCTACCAAGCATTATAGTCAAATTATAGATTAACAAACCAGTTGAGCACTAAACAAATGAGCTTAATAACAAAACAAGATGAAACAAGGAGATTTTAAAGAAAAAAATTAGCTCTCCATGAAAAAGAATGCAGATACCCGAATGTAATTACACAAGCTGAGACAGCTAAAAGATCATAAAAAAATTGACAATTTTAGACTGGCCAGTATAGTGATGGAAGGGGGACAGCATGTAAGTTGCTCGCTATGGGACCGTCAGCCATTTCAGTGGCCTTGAAACATTGGACAATTGAGCATAATAGAGCTTTTCCTTAAAAATAAACACACTACAGTTCATTTGAATATTTACCATTTTCTGCATGTTATCTTGTATGAGTAAATATATCACAGGGTGAAGTTCACTAAATCCAAGCACACAATGTTGTGAATTTTCTGAGGTGCACATCACAAATTATTTCAGATGCCTACAGCAGCCAAATTATAATATAAGCCTCTTTTTTTGCCTTGGGAAGATCCTTAATGACATAACATGTATGGAACTTGGAATGAGGGTAAGCTGGTCCTACAAGAAAGACTGGAGAGATTATAACCTACATTTATAGTACTTGTAGATTTAGAAAAATGCTTTTCACAGTGTCAACTGGAATACATTCTTCAAAATTCTAAAGGTGCCAGGGATAAAATATAGGGAGCAAAAGGTTATTTACAACTTGTACAGAAACTAGACTGCAGTTATAAAAAACAATGGACATCAGAGGGAAGCACGGAATGAGGGATGAAAGGAATGAGACAGGGTTGTAGGCTCTGACCAATGTTGTATCACTGTGTATTCAAGTTGAGTGAGAAGAAATAGACACTTAGGTTTGCTAATGACTTCATAATTTTGTCCGAGTCTTCAAAGGATGTCCGAGACTGCGAAGGATTAACAAGAGCAGTTGAACAGAATGGATAGTATCTTTAAAAGAGGTTATAAGATGAAAATCAACAAAAGCAACACAATAAGAACAGAATGTAGTTGAATTAAATCATGTGGTGCTGAGGGAATTAAAATTAGGAAATCTGACATTAAAAGTAGAAGACGAGTTTTGCTATTTGTGTAGAAAAATAACTGAAATAACTGACGATGGCTGAAGAAGTGAAGATGCAAAATGCAGACTAGCAACAGCAAGAAATTTGTTAACAATGACTATTAATTTAAATACAATAATGAAAGAAGCTCAAGAAATGAATTAAAATTTGTGCCACAGCCTGTACTTTAACCCGGATCCCTTGCTTACTTGACAGGTGTGCTAGCCATTACATCACTGTAGCAGTATAGGTAAGACAGCTGCAAGGACTTCTCTAGCTCAATGCTGCCCCCCCAACACAAATTTCAGTTCACAGTTTTCTGGAACTTCCTGGCAGATTAAAACTGTGCACTGGACAGAGATTTGAGCCCGGAACCTTTGCCTTTCACGGGAAAGGCTCTACCAACTGAGCTACCCAAGCACGACTCACACCCCGTCCTCACAGCTTTAATTCCACCAGTACCTCGTCTCCTACCTTCCAAACTTCACAGAAGCTCTCCTGTGAACCTTGCAGAACTAGCACTCCTGGAAGAAAGGATACTGCGGAGACATGGCTAGCCAGAGGCTGGGGGATGTTTCTAGAATGAAATTTTTACTCTACAGCGGAGTGTGCACTGATATGAAACTTCCTGGCAGATCAAAACTGTGTGCCGGACCGAGACTCGAACTCGGGACCTTTGCCTTTTGCGGGCAAGTGCTCTACCAACTGAGCTACCCAAGCACGACACACGCCCCGTCCTCACAGCTTTAATTCCGCCAGTACCTCATCTCCTACCTTCCAAACTTCACAGAAGCTCTCCTGCGAACCTTGCAGAACTAGCACTCCTAGAAGAAGTTTCATATCAGTGCACACTCAGATGTAGAGTGTAAATTTCATTCTAGAAACATCCCCGAGGCTGTGGCTAAGCCATGTCTCCGCAATATCCTTTCTTCCAGGAGTGCTAGTTATGCAAGGTTCACAGGAGAGCTTCTGTGAAGTTTGGAAAGTAGGAGATGAGGTACTGGCGGAATTAAAGCTGTGAGGACGCGGCGTGAGTCGTGCTTGAGTAGCTTCTTTGGTAGAGCACTTGCCCGTGAAAGGCAAAGGTCCCAAGTTCGAGTCTCTGTCCAGCACACAATTTTAATCTGCCAGGAAGTTTCATATCAGCGCACACTCCGCTGTAGAGTGAAAATTTCATTCTAGTCACAGTTTTCTGCCACAGTGGTGTAATGGCTAGCACACCTACCTAGTAAGCAAGGAGACCCGGGTTCAAGTCCTGGCCACGGCACAAATTTTAATTCATTTCTTTACCTTCTATCATTGTCTTAGGTAAGGTTAAGACTCTAGTGCCTAAATTTAATTATATCAGATATATAAATGTAAATGTTAGAGTCTTTTCTGCAGCCATTTGTCTGGAGTGTAGCCTTATACACTAGTGAAATATGGACGGTAAACAGTTCAGACAAGAAGAGAATACAAGCTTTTGAAATGTGACACCACAGAAGGATGCTGAAGATTAGATAGGTAGAGTAAATAACTAGCAATGTGGTACAGAACTAAATTGGCAAAAACAGAAATTTGTGGCACAATGTGACTATGAGAAGTGATTGGTTGATATGATACTCCTAAGGCATAGAAGAATCATCAGTTTACTGATGGAGGGAAGTATGGAGGGGTTAAAAATTGTGGACAAGGTCTCGAATACAGTGAGAAAGTTCAAATACTCAGATGTAGATTGAAGTAGTTATGCAGAAATGATGAGACTTGCACTAGTATGGAGCACTGCATTAAAGCAGAAGACGATGACAATGATAACAGCAGCAACAACAACAACTGACAGTAAATACATTGAAAATAAATAAATAGTACAAATTAACAGTGAACCAGAGAGACGATGTATCAAGAAGCTCAGCACAGCATATTTTGCTCTTAAAAGTATCTCTTATAGTGTTGGTCTCAATACAAGGGAGCTGACTTATTTGACATATCTTCACTCTCTGTTATCTTGTACAATTACCTTATGAGGCAATGCATCTACTGCAAGTAAAGTACTTGTATTCAGGTGAAGAGAGCAGTCAGGAGGGAGGATATTGAGTGAAGTAGATAACTGCACAATTTGCAGATGTCTCTCTAAAGGTTTTAGACTTATTATGGTCACCCCAATACATTTATTCCTTTATCTTTATTATTATTATTATTATTATTATTATTATTATTGCAGCTGACAATATAAATCAGGATTAACTCATAATTTTTAAGAAGAGCTTGCCTCCTTGTCCAGAATTCACAGTGGAGTTATCTACTCAGATGCAAAGATATTCAACAAGCTCCCACGTAATATAAAGCAGAGACTGAAACTTCCTGTCACTTAAAAAGAAAATTTAAAATAACTCATGAGATAGCTGTTCTGCGAATTATGTAATTTTTTTTTTATTCAAGGATTGGAAACTTCTCTTAGCTGCATTCCAGGTAGTATTGTTCATTGGAAAGTTGCATGACACATAGCAGTGTACTGTAAACAGACCTCTGTTCGCATAGCTGTAGTATTTTTCAAGAAAAATACCAATGTAATCAAGTAAATAAGTTATACATGATAAACAGGAGCTATTTAATATAACTGTGGTAGCACCAGTCGTTTTGCAATAATTGTTTTATTTCTAATTTATTGGTTACATTCAGCACATTTACGCATAATTATTTCCAGAATGAATATTTCACTCTGCAGCAGACTGTGCACTTAAATGTAAATTCCTGGCAGATCACATCTGTGTGCCACCTGGGACTTGAACCCTGGACATTTAAGTTTCACAAGCAGCTACCCAAGCACCACTCAAGAGCCCATCCTCACAGCTTTACTTCCACCAGTACCTCATCTCCTACTTTCCAAATGTCACAAAAGAGATGAGGTGCTGGAGGAAGAAAAGCTGTGAGGATGTATCGTGAGTCATGCTTGGGTAGCTCAGTTGGTAGAGCACTTTCCTGAGAAATGCAAAGGTCCTTAGTTCGAATCACTTTCTGGGACACAGTTTTAATCTGCCAGGAAGTTTCATGTCAACATACACACCATCACAGAGTGAAATTCCATTCTGGAAACAGTTCCCCAGGCTGCAGCTGAACCATGTCTTTGCATTACCCTTTCTTCCAGCAGTGCTAGTCCCACAACTTTTGCAGGAGAACTTCTGTGAAGTTTGGAAGGTAGTTGAGGTACAGGCAGAAGTAAAGCTGTGGGTATGATTGTGAATCATGCCAGGGTAGCTCAGCTGCTAGAGCACTTGCCTGCAAAAGTCCTGGGTTTGAGTCCTAGTCCGGCACACAGTTTTCATCTGTCAGGAAGTTTCATATCAGTGCATGCTCCACTGCAAAGTGCAAGATTCAATCGGAAACTGTCCCTCAGGCTGTGGCTAAGCCATGTCTCTACACTCTCTTTTATAGTAGAAGTGCTTGTCCTGCAAGTTACATGGGAGATGCTAAGCGAAGTTTGGTAAATAGAGTCACCAAAACTAAGTTCCCAATGTATCATATATGGACTGCTTACTGTCAGTGTATATTACTGATTTCGACTTACTAAAATGATACATGACCTTTTAATGTGGAAACTATTCAAAACTGAGGGTTAGTCAGAAAGCACAAGAGAGATGTAGGTTGGGAACAAACAAGAAAACAAACTGGAGAGTAAGATATAGCTGTGATTGTAAGGACAAAGAAATAATGGTTGGCAAGACATATTGCTATGTGAACTGATGGTAGTATTTTGCTGGATTCTGAAAAATAAGATAAGACAGAGATAGTGACGTAATGGGAGGTGAGCAGATAAGATTAGAAACATGCAGAAGCAGCATGGACACATATCACAGAACACACTGATGCATAGCAAAACAATCTAGGCAGGTATTTCTCCAGCTGTTGTTATCAAATGGCTGACAATGATGATATGATTACAATGAAGATGATTGTTAAAATTAACAATAATGCACTATCTTTTGTAACTGAAATGACTGCAATAGCATTCATACATACACAGCATAAAATTAAATTATAGTCAAAGAAGGCTAGGAAAAAATTATACTTCTACACAATAGCAACAGGAAGCACTAACAAAAATTAAAATGATGATGCTGATGTTTGATTTGTGGGGCGCTCAACTGCGCGGTTATCAGCTCCTATACAAATTCCAAACCTTTGCTCAGCCCAATCTCGTCGATTTCATGAATGATGATAAAATGATGTGGACAACACAAACACCCAGTCATTTCGAGGCAGGTGAACCTCCCTGATCCCGCCGGGAATCGAACCTGAGATCCCGTGCTCGGGAAGCAAGAACGCAACCGCGAGCTGCGGACATAAAAATTAATATCAATACTAACTTTCACTACTAGAGGTCACTTTCATCAGTGGAAGTGAGGAAAGATCTGGAGGAATATTATTCAGTGTTAGTGCAATAATAGACAGTTCTCAGTGAGAGACAGTTGGGTCACAAGTGATGATGCACTGTGTGTGTGTGTGGGGGGGGGGTTGAACAATTTGGTGACTAATTATCTTTATCCATTTTCTTTTTCAATATTTTTTCACATACCTGGTTCCCTCTTTAATAACTCCAAATATATAGAGTTCATTTCATTTGGATTAATATCTCCAGAGAGATGCCCGGCTGGAATCTGTGGGAAAAGAAACAGTGAGAAAAAGTATACAGCTTAATACTGTTTGCATGCATATTTTGGATAAATAATACTACAGTATTACAATGAAAGTATGTTTTCTCTTAAGTTTTATATCAAGATTTTCAATCAACTTACATCAAGAGAGTTAAGTTTCTGCACTTGATCAATAATAAGTGATCTAAGAGGTGATATAATTATTGTGACTCCTGGATCAATAAGTGCTGGTAACTGATAGCAGAGAGACTTCCCTCCACCAGTTGGCATCAGGACAAAACAGTCATGACCCAACAGAGATGCATTAATTGCTTGCAGCTGGTTTGGACGAAATTTGTGCAGACCGAATGTCTGACGGAAAACCTGTGAAAGATGAATACAAGTGATATAATTTCTGTAGATTGTTTTCATCATGGATGGCGACATTAACTAATCCACAAACGACAAGGAAAGCTTGTCATGATTCAAGGTCAAAAAATAAAAATTTTGCTGTACAACAGCATTCACAGTGTAATGAAACTTAATAAAATATTTAAACTGTTTGGTGGTTTAAAAACAAATCCAAACCTCTGCCTTTTGACAGCAATGATCAGATCATCCAAGTCTCCTAAGCAAGGTCAAATTCAAAATTTTAAGGTACTAGAGACATACTGGAAGATGGAAGCTCTGATAGCATAACTCAAAAAGAACAAAGGTCCACATCCAAGAACTAACATGGCACATAGCAGGTAGTTTTAACCTACAAAAATATTTTAAGTTTAATATTAATTTTTGTCTACATGCACAACATAAAACTCTACAATTTATAGTCATTGGAAAAAACTTTAATTTAGGATGAAACATAAGTTTTGGGAGATATTGAAAAGTATCATAATTGGAGGAAAACAAACTCTACACAGCCACACTATTACAAATGACAGAAATAACATAATTTTTAAATTTTTCAAATCCAATCCAATTGCCAGATCTTCACCCTTGAAAGAAGTTGTAAACTTTTTCTCGACATAAAAGATCAATTACAATGTATTTACAGTTATATTCACATCAATACTCAGGAATCACAATATGGAGGTGTTTCTTCAACTAATTATTTTCAACTAGACGATATCTAATAAAACAATTGAAAATCCAGGATGGAATAATGGCAATATTATAAAAAGAGTAGATTGCTACCAAGCATATAGCCGAGATGGTGAGTCGCAGACAGCACAACAAAATGACTGGATAACAAGTAAGCTTTCAACCAAATTGGCCTTTCTACGAATTAGACGAAAACACACACACACACACACACACACAAATGTTTCTCCACACCCATGACGACTCAAGACGGTTAGTTTGGAAACTTTTGCATAACACTGTCTAGACAGAAAAAAGAAATGCAGTCAGTAAACTTCTGATGGGAACAAAATAACCATGTCATACAAAAAGTGTGAAAACAAATACATACTTTTAACATTTCATTTGAGTGTGGGAAGCCAACCCCATCAAATTCTCCAGTAATGCCATCATTCTTCAAATTACTGTGAAACTGTCCTGTGCTTTGTTTGTTTGAAGTAACTGTCTTCTTTGGAGTGAATTTATTTGGTTGTGTGTTGTGGTACAAGGCTGAATTATAATTGATATTTCCACTGGAATCAGCATTTTTTGTGGCATGATTTGATTTAGGCACTGTAAAAAAAAAATAAAATAAAATAAAATAAAAACACACACCACAGTTAAAAGAAGTATTCTCAATGTCAAATATTTCAAAATTTGTTTAGCACATGCAAATTGCGGATGTTGTCCTATTTATTTTCCACATTTTTCAAGTACTTTTTAACCTGCTTTGCCTCAGTAAACCGAGCAACTAAGATCTCTAGTAAATCTGAATACATATGGGACACTTTATCTGCACAAAAGATTACCTATGTTTTTCAGTTTGGTCAAAAAAATTACATTCCACTCCAGCACTTCAGCAATTAAGCAGCAATTTGGAAATGCTATGACAGTTCTTCATCAAAATTACATTGTTTCCTTTCCTGTAATTGTCTAATTAGGCTGCTGCCCCGTAATATACAACATAAATATTAGCTAGAGTTCTAAAGACAAGGTAGACATTAACTAAACAAAGAAAAAAATGATCACATTGCATTACAACATCCATGTCACACAATACAATATTTTTTTGACAGCTTATTTCCCTCATCTTCCATTCATTTCACTTCTCAAAGATATCAAATTACAATAGCACAAGATCACTTGACATTTGTCATTAGATTCACTAACTTCTAATAGAGCATGTGTAGGAGATATGAAAATTGTTAATAATTAACTGAATTTTCCATTAAAACTTGACAGAACATGACAATATTCAAAAGGAAACAATTTTCAGATGTTCTGAAAAATATTATTTATTTACTCACAAATAGGCTTTTGGCATCTAACACCAAATACTGATGAAGCCCTAAGGTGTCAGAAGCTGGTTTGTGGATAAATAAATAATATTTTGCAGAACATCTGAAAATTATTTCCTTTTTAATATTATAATTAATCATTTCACACATCACATCAATTAAATTTTGAATATTTTTATTTAAAGTTAGTCATTAACTATAACCCTCATCTACCTCACAGGTCACTTTTACTGCTATTTAGAATGACCTAACTATTTTTTCTGCCACTCAATTTCTTACTCTCCTCCCCACCTGAGGAAGAAAGATGTGGTTCTGAAAGTTTGACTTTACATAATTGATATTTTGAGTATTTATGTCAGCTGTACTAGATTTTGCAGCCCGCCAGTTAGATCTCAGCCAATTCCATTTATCTTAACATAAATTCTACAACTCTGTATTTGTTTTTCTCTGCTTCCTAGAACCAATTACACTGTATGAGTGTCATAGGTTGCTAACGCAATTGTCTCTCTTTTAAACAACGTTACTGTAATTATCATTAAAAATGGTTTTAGATATGAAACATTTAAATACATTATTTGCCATAAATAAAGGATCAATGTAACAAAAAGAGTTTGGATGTTTATTAATTACATAAGAAGTGGTGACACCAGTTAAGAGTATCATGAAACAGTCAAAACAGCAGTTACAACAGCAACGA
Source organism: Schistocerca nitens (assembly GCF_023898315.1). Taxonomy (NCBI): domain Eukaryota; kingdom Metazoa; phylum Arthropoda; class Insecta; order Orthoptera; family Acrididae; genus Schistocerca; species Schistocerca nitens. Next base: position 74,610,530 of record NC_064621.1, read on the forward strand.
GCAGAAATGGAACAATTGTAGCAAAAATTACAGCACCTGCAACAACCGATACAACAGCAGCAGCATCAGTTACTGTGCTATCAGCAGTGGAAGCACATGGAGGATATGGCCACACTGCAATAGTGACACAAGGAGCAGCTTCGAACATGGCCCGAAGCAGAGGGATCACCTATGGCATCGCTAAAAGAGTCACCGCAGCCGCGCGGCCAGGAAACTGCGTGTTTAGATACCATGGCAGTCCATGCCAGGCCCCTACCAGCAGCCAACACCAGTACTGTCTGTGCCCCTAGTGCAGCCCAGCCTGTACCTACCTGCAGCCATCAGGTCAATGAGTCCGATTAGACTGCAGCTAGCTCATGAGAATTGTCCTGGCACTGCAAGTGAACTGTGTGGCACTGAAAACACCAGCCCTCTGGATGGATTATCCTTCACTTTGGTTCACACCCATCGAAAGCTATTTTGTCCCTGCTGGAACAACACAAGACTCGACCAAAGACACGTGTGGTGACACTATTGACAGCTGCTCCAGCGTTGTAATCACACACCTGCCTGCCTACAGAAAATATGAGTTACTAAAAGGCAAACTCGTTTCTCTCTCTGACAGGCAACACTTAAGACAACTGTTGTACAGGGAGGGAACTGGTGATAGGTACTCACCATAATTACTGCAACACCTCTGCATCTTGCCTGACCAGACATTCCGAACCCACTTTTACAATCTCGCTTACTAGAGATCCATCACAATCCTCTACCCTTCAACTAGTACCAAAGAAACCAGATGGCTGCAGCCCCTGTGGCAACTGTACAACACTCAATGCGTGGACAATTGTTGAAAGGTACTCTGTGCGCCACCTCGGAGATTTTGCTTGCAACTGGCAGGGCACACCGTTTTTTCAATGTTGGATCTAATGAAAGCCTACGACCGACAACCGCAGCAAAAGAGAATATCCATAAAGCTGCAGTAACTATGCCCTTTTGACTGTTTGAATCATCAAACATGTCGTATAGCTTGCAGAATGCAAAACAAACTTTCTAGGACTTTACTGACGAAGATTTCCAGGGACTGGGCTTCTGCTTTGCATACAATAATGATGTGTTGGTGGCATCATCATCATCAGAACAACATGAAAGACATACCCACACTCAGTTTTCCTAAGGTTTGCTGACTACAGAATCCTCACAAATCCAGCTAAAGGTGGTGGTGGTGGTGGTTAGTGTTTAACGTCCCGTCGACAACGAGGTCATTAGAGACGGAGCGCAAGCTCGGGTTAGGGAAGGATTGGGAAGGAAATCGGCCGTGCCCTTTCAAAGGAACCATCCCGGCATTTGCCTGAAACGATTTAGGGAAATCACGGAAAACCTAAATCAGGATGGCTGGAGATGGGATTGAACCGTCGTCCTCCCGAATGCGAGTCCAGTGTGCTAACCACTGCGCCACCTCGCTCGGTCAGCTAAAGGTGTCAACAGTGCTAATGGAGGGATGTTTCTTAAATTTCAGGCCTCTGCTATTGGTATGTACCTGCCTGCTGAGCAAATCCCCACACTTACAACTTACCTGGCCCTGAAGACAAAGAGCCTAGTGTGTGTCTACCTGTGGATGATTAATTTTTACCATTATTTTTTACTCCCAGCTGCAGAAGCCCAGGCGCCTTTCCATACCATTGTCACAAGCCCCGAAGTGCACGGTTCCACACCTGTCACTTGAACTGATGAACTGCAGGCAGCATTTGAAGCTGCCAAATGAACCTCAAGCAAGGTAACCACCTTGCACATCTGATCCCTGGCACTCTACTAGAAATTATCTCAGACATCTCTTCCTGCACTGTCAGTGCTGTGCTACAGCAGGACATAAAAGGACACTAGCAACTTTCGGGTTTCTTCTCCAAGAAGATCACAGAGAAGCATCATTCCTGGCTACTATTTTACAAAGAACTGTTAGCAGCCTATGAAGCAGTTAGATACTTCAGATAAAAGGTGGAAAGGCATGCCTTCACGAGCTCCACCCACAAATTTTTACATCCCAGACACACACTTCTCACACGTCCACCTGGACTTTGTAAGACCATTTCCAGCTGCACATAACTGTCAGTACCGTCTCACGGTGATCGGAAGGTACACTAGGCAGCCTGAGGTAACTGGAAACACAAACTGCTGAAAATGTCATGTGCAGATGTCTTTTGTGCAATGCCCCAATTGTGTGGGATACATCTGACAAGGGTTTCACCATATCACAGAGTGACACCCTTCCAGTAGTGCTGTCAGACTGCATAGTGCATTAAAAGATGACTTGAAGACCTCCCTAGTGAAGCTGGTGCATGGCAAACTCCTGTGTCATGAGACTGACTGGAACAACACATCACCGGAAATAAGCTACCTTCATTTTCAAAGACCTGGCAAAACGGAGCACGTTTTCGTCTGAGGTGGTGCACTGGTGCAGAACACTGGAACTGCCCTACCAAGGCCCATACGCACTTACAGAACAAAATGATCGGACACTCATGCTTCGCATTAAAGGGGTAGACACAGTAGCGTCCATCGACTGGTGTAAGCCAGCCAAACTAAGTAGAGAAGACACTGCCGAAATGCAGGCCACCATCAGACACAGAACATTCACCACACTGCAGTCATCAGCACAGCAACATCATCCAGACAGCCACCATCCTCTCAGACGCAGCGGTAACCTCAACATCTGCCAATCCGCTATTGTCCAGCCACATCAGAAACACGTAATGGAAGGAAAGTGTGGTTCCATTTTGATTCAGTGCCCTTTCATATTTCAAGTCAATAAAAACATATTGTTTTTTTCTTTTCCTTATGAAGCTGTAGCTGTGGTGTAGTGACCTCAGATTGCAGGTCACTCCACACTTATCCACTGACAACGTTGTGAATGACCAACACTTTGGAGACCACCCTCTCCAGCAGTCAGTACACCTCTACCTGCCACGGAGCAAGCATCTGTGTGTGTGTGTGTACTGGCCACAGGTTACATAGCAATAACAAGCAAGACTATAATAGTACATGTGTCATTTATGTATCTTGTTGTTGTGCTGACTAATAAAAAGTCATTATCTTAAAGTGAAGAGTGCTGTTTATTGCATACCTAGAAGTTGAATGTTTGTATTTATCACATCATGAGCATGCAATGTAGAACACAAACATACTAAACCAAGAACAAAAGGAAACTTAATACAACATATGGTTAAATAAGTTCATAAAAATAATTTGGCAAACGTGAGCAATGATGATAGTGTTTGCCAAGTCATGCATGGTACACAAGGTTGGATATATCTGATATTGTAAGAAACACAGACACCATAGTGAAGCTTCATCTCTGAAGATTGTTTTCCTCCTCATCAAGTTAGATTTGAGTCAGCTGCGTACTGTATGTTTAGCGTATCCTTTTGTAAGCACAAAAGAATGTCTTCCAAAAGGGATCACCTTTTCCAGAGATTTGATAGGATTGGAAAATAACAGCCAACCAGTTTCAGAATTAAATGTTTATTTATTAACCATTTACTATGGTTTCAACAAATATAAATTTGTCTTCTTCAAAAGGAAAATGGGCCTATTGAACAAATTATTGCAAAACGGTTGCAAATGTCAACCAGAGAAGTTACCAAATTTGATAAAAATAGTTAAAATAAAATTTTTAGAAGAGCATACTCACTTATAATATCACATAGGCATAAATGGATGTAGAAGCCATAAGGCTCTTGTCTAGTACAATGTGCACGTCACCCTCAAATATCAATTGTTAACAAGCATAATTGAAGGCAGTAGCCCAATACTGCAGGGTTTTTGTCATAAAACTTCAAAATAAAACACACATGACATTGACTCCAGCTAACATTTAGAATGGCACATACAAGGTTAGTGATGTGAGCCAACTGACTGCGATGTGCACACACTGGTGATAGGTAAACTATGATAGGTGGTGCTTACTGTCTGATTCAGCAGATAAAACGGTTAATAGCTAAAATTAAAACAGAATAAAACTAATTAAAATAGAAAAAGAGAGGGGGGGGGGGAGGTGAGGGAGCCATTAAAGTCATATGGTATGTAAAGAGCAAGTAGGCTCCGGTAAAGGGAGTTAATTCCTTGCAAATGCGGGCATAAAGCAGCATGAGGAGAGCTTGTAAATAAATACATGAACATCCAAGTAACAGTATATGAAGCTATACATTTTATAAACAGGACATAACTAACATGAAAGAAAAGATACTTAAAGGGTAGACTGTAGATTAAAATCCAAGTAAAAAGGTGGGGCAAGGGGTGGGGGCATAATTACACCGAGGTGACAAAAGACATGGGATAGCAATACGCACAAATGCAGATGGTGGTAGTATCATGTACACATGGTATTAAAGGACAACGCATTGGCAGAGCTGCCGTTTGTACTCAGGTGATTCATATGAAAAGGTTTCCAACAAGATTATGGCTGCTTTACAATAAATAACAGATTTGGGATGTGGAATGATAGTTGGAGCTAGATGCATGGGGCATTCCACTTCAGAGATCATTAGGGAATTTAATATTCCCAGAGCCACAGTATCAAGAATGTGTCAAGAATACAAAATTGCAGGCATTACCGCTCACCACGAACAATGCAGTGGCCAAAGGCCTTCACTCAACGACAAAGTGCAGTGACGTTTGCATAGAGTTGTCAGTTCTGACAGACGAAAGTGAAATAACTGCTGAAAGCAATGTGGGACATACTGAATATATAACTGTTAGGACAGTGCAGTGAAATTTAGTATTAATGGGCTATGGAAGCAGACGACCGACACAAGTGCCTCTGATAACTGCACAACATTGCATGCAGTTTCCCTCCTGGACTTGTGACCATTTTGGTTAGACCTTAGATGACTGGGAAACCGTGGGCTGGTCAGATGAGTCCTGATTTCAACAAGTAAAATCTGATAGTAGGGTTCGAGTGTGGTGCAGACCCAAGTTGTCAACAGGGCAATGTGCAAGCTGCTCATGGCTGCATGATGCTATGAGCTGTGTTTACATGGAATGAACTGGGTCCTCTGGTCCAGCTGAACTGATCATTGATTGAAAATAGTTATGTTAGGCAACTTGGAGACCATTTGCAGCCATTCATGGACTTCATGTTCCCAAACATCGAAGGAATTTTTATGGATGACAATGCACCATGTCACCATGCCACAATTGTTTTTGACTAGTCTGAGGAAGATTCTGGACAATTCGAGGGAATAATCTGACCCGCCCAGATCACCCAACATGAATAACATCAAACATTTACGGCACATAATTGAGATGTCAGTTCATGTACAAAATCCTGCACCAGCAACACTTTTGCAACTATAGAGGCAACATGGCTTAATATTTCTGCAGGGGGCTTCCAAAAAGTTACTGATTCCACACCATGTCAAGTTGCTGCACTACACTAGCCAAAATGGGGTCCTATACGGTATTAGAAGGTATCCCACGACTTTTGTCATCTCAATGACAATGAAGTAACAGCTAGGGAAACTAGCCATGAATGGTTAACAGTTTAAAAACTGTTGGAAGTAACATGGAAAGCAAAGAAACACATCATAAACTGTCAGACAGTGGATAAAAACAAAAATGTGTGAAACTGAACTGAGCAGTACATACATAACATGAAACACAAAGAAAGATACAAGCAGATTAAAATAAGCTTAAAAATGGGGCGAAAGGAACCATGGGGTACATTTTAAGTATGAAATATTAAAAGAGAGAAAGTAACTATGCATTACGAAATTACAAAATTGAAGGTAGACTTCATAAATGGAAATAGAATTCTGAGGGAAGTTAACATTGCACAGAGACCAACAGTGACTGGTAAACATGGCCCGAGGTAGCAGCTCAAAAGCCTTCAAGGAAATGTCTAGTTGCAAACTGGAGCTAATTGTTCAAAATATTGCCATCTTTGTACACTAAGAATTTGAAAATTTCAAGTTTTTCACATAATTCTAATCTCTGCCCTTTTACCTCTTTGTGCAGAATTACAGTATCCTCTGATTTTCTCAGAGAATGATCAGCATGTTCTGTGAAGAAGGAATGTGTACATTATCACCTTTCCTTCCCAACAGATGTTCTTTGCATCTCTGTTGGAAAATAAGGGTGGTAATGTACACAATTCCACCTTCACAGAACATTTAATTATTGCTGAAAATCCAAGGCATTTAAAGGATACTGTAATCCAGTACAAAGAGGTAAACAGGCAGAGATTAGATGAATGGACAGAACTTGAAATTTTCAAACACTCAGTGAACAAAGGCGGCAATATTTCGAACAGCAGCTCCACCTTGCAAGCAGACATTTTCTTGATCACTTTTGAGCCACTTCTGGATGCATAGTCAGTTTACCACTCACTGTTGGCCTCCGTGTGATTTTTGTTTTCCACAGAATTCTATTTCCCTTTATGAAGCCTACTTTCAGTTTCATAATATCATTTTTCAATATTTCATATTTAATGTATCCCTTGGTTCCCCTCCCCACATTTTTTGTCATATTTCAATTTACTTTTTTTAAGTATCTTGTTCTTTCAAGTTATGTATGTACTGCTCAATGCTGTTTTACACATGTTTGTTTTTATCCACTACTCTAACAGTTTACAATGTATTTCTTTGCTTCCATCTGAGTAATGTTTCCATCTGATTTCACTTTATTTAGCAAACACAATATACTTTATCACTCACAGCTACGTTCCCTAGTTGTTACTTCATATGTTATAATTACCCCCATCTCCCTTCTACAGCCTTTTTGCTCAAATTTTAATCTGTTACACTCCTTATAAGTAACTACATCTAAATCTACATGGATACTCTGCAAATCACATTTAAGAGCCTGGCAGAGGGCTCATCAAATCAGCTTCAAAATAATTCTCTATTATTCCAATCTCAAATAGTGCATGGAAAAAACGAACACCTATATCTTTCAGTGCAAGCTGTGATTTCCATTGTTTTATTACGATGATCATTTCTCCCCATGTAGATCGGCATCTTTCCAATTTAAGTTGTTTGTAATTGCAGTTCCTAGTTATTTAGTTGAATATATTGCCTTTAGATTTTACTGATTTATCATGTAACCAAAATTTAACACATTCCTTTTAGCACTCATGCAGATGACCTCACACTTTTCATTATTTAGAGTTAATTGTCAATTTTTGCACCATACAGACATCTTTGCTAAATCGTTTTGCAAATTGTTTTAATCTTCTGATGACTTTTTTACTGGATAAATGACAGCATCACCTGCAAACAACCTAAGATGGCTGCTCAGATTGCCTCCTAAATGGATAAGGAACAGCAAAGGGCCTGCAACATTACCTTGGGGAGCACCAGAAATCACTTACTCAATTACTTTCCATCAGTTACTATGAACTGTGACTTCTCTGACAGGAAATCACGAATCCAGTAACCTAACTGAGATGATATTCCATTAGCACACAATTTCAATACAAGCCGCTTGTGTGGTGCAGTGCCAAAAGCCTTCTGGAAATCCAGAAACACAGAATCAATTTCAAATCCCTTGTCAATGGCACTCAGCTCTTTGTGTATGTAAAGAGCTAGCTGTGTTTGACAAGAATGATGTTTTGTAAATCTGTGTTAACTGTGTGTCAACAGACTGTACTCTTCAAAGTAATTCATAATGTTCGAACACAATATATGTTACAAAATTCTGCTGCATATCGATGTTAATGATATGGGCCTGTAATTTAGTGGATTACTCCTACTACCTTTCTTGAATATTGGTGTGACCTGTGCAACTTTCCAGTCTTTGGGTACGGATCTTCTGTCGAGTGGACAATTGTATATAATAGTTAAGTATGGAGCTACTGTATCAGCATACTCTGAAAGGAACCTAACTGGTATCTTTTCATTCATGTTGGTTATGTGCTGATTAATATGGCTCAATGTATTTACGGCTTTTTTACACTATGTTAGCATGTTTTACAACGTGTATTGGCTTCATATCCTGTTACTTGGTACAATCTTATATTTATTACAAGTTCTTACAGTGCTGATTTATGCATGCATATGCAAATAATAATTAACACTGTGCTCTTTACATGCCACACAACTTTAAAGACTCCCTTCCCCCTCCCCCTTTCCTTATTTTCATTAGTTTTACTCTGTTAATTTTAGCTTTTAACCATTTTATTTGCTGAATCAGGCAATGGGTGCTCAGTGCAGCTATGCAAACACTCATTAGCACAGTATGAGTGCCACCTACCACAGTTTACTTATTGCCAGTGCCTGCACATCTTGTCAGTTGACTCAAGTTAGTAACCTTGCATGTGACATACTTAATGACTGCTGGAGTGAATGTCATATGTGTTTTACTCTGTATGTGACAAAACCCTACAGTATTGTATAGGGTTTTTAGTACACTACCTTCGATTACAGATTTGATATTTGTGGGGTGACATGAACATTGTACTACAAGAGCCACATGGCTTCAACATCCATTTATGTCAATATGTGATTTTATGAGTGAGTATGCTCTTCTAAAAAATGTATTTGTAATCATTGTTTATCAAATTTGGTTCCTCCTCTGGTAACAATTGGTGACTACTTTGTAACAATTTTTTCAAAAGGTCCATTTTTCTTCTGAAGAAGAAAATTTATATTTGTCAAAACATGGTAAACAGTTAACAAACCTTTAATTCAGCAACTGGTAGGCTGTTATTTTCCAATTGTATCAAGTTTCTACATGCGCCACTGCTGAAGTGCAGTTATGTTTTAAATTCTTTGCTGAAGATACTAGTTTCTAGCATCTAACTTTTGTAGTTTGGTTTGCTGTGGTGGTGGTGGTGGTGGTGGTGGTGGTGGTGGTGGTGGTGCTACAAGCATCTCAGTTATTTTAAGAAAACACTGTATTCATTAATTACATAAGTATATTTCTATATAATAGAGGGAAACATTCCACGTGGGAAAAATATATCTAAAAACAAAGATGATGAGACTTACCAAACAAAAGCGCTGGCAGGTCGATAGACACACAAACAAACACAAACATACACACAAAATTCAAGCTTTCGCAACAAACGGTTGCTTCATCAGGAAAGAGGGAAGGAGAGGGAAAGACAAAAGGATGTGGGTTTTAAGGGAGAGGGTAAGGAGTCATTCCAATCCCGGGAGTGGAAAGACTTTTACCTTAGGGGGAAAAAAGGACAGGTATACACTCGCACGCACACACATATCCATCCACACATACACAGACACAAGCAGACATTTGTAAAGGCAAAGAGTTTGGACAGAGATGTCAGTCGAGGCAGAAGTAAAGAGGCAAAGATGTTGTTGAAAGACAGGTGAGGTATGAGTGGCGGCAACTTGAAATTAGCGGAGGTTGAGGACTGGCAGATAACGAGAAGAGAGGATATACTGAAGGGCAAGTTCCCATCTTCGGAGTTCTGACAGGTTGGTGTTAGTGGGAAGTATCCAGATAACCCGGACGGTGTAACACTGTGCCAAGATGTGCTGGCCGTGCACCAAGGCATGTTTAGCCACAGGGTGATCCTCATTACCAACAAACACTGTCTGCGAATGGACAGTTTGTTGCTGGTCATTCCCACATAGAAAGCTTCACAGTGTAGGCAGGTCAGTTGGTAAATCACGTGGGTGCTTTCACACGTGGCTCTGCCTTTGATCGTGTACACCTTCCGGGTTACAGGACTGGAGTAGGTGGTGGTGGGAGGGTGCATGGAACAGGTTTTACACCGGGGGCGGTTACAAGGGTAGGAGCCAGAGGTTAGGGAAGGTGGTTTGGGGATTTCATAGGGATGAAGTAAGAGGTTACGAAGGTTAGGTGGACGGCAGAAAGACACTCTTTGTGGAGTGGGGAGGATTTCATGAAGGATGGATCTCATTTCAGGGCAGGATTTGAGGAAGTCATATCCCTGCTGGAGAGCCACATTCAGAGTCTGATCCAGTCCCGGAAAGTATCCTGTCACAAGTGGGGCACTTTTGTGGTTCTTCTGTGGGAGGTTCTGGGTTTGAAGGGATGAGGAAGTGGCTCTGGTTATTTGCTTCTGTACCAGGTTGGGAGGGTAGTTGCGGGATGTGAAAGCTGTTTTCAGGTTGTTGCAGTAATGGTTCAGGGATTCCGGACTGGAGCAGTTTCGTTTGCCACGAAGACCTAGGCTGTAGGGAAGGGACCGTTTGATGTGGAATGGGTGGCAGCTGTCATAATGGAGGTACTGTTGCTTGTTGGTGGGTTTGATGTGGACAGACGTGTGAAGCTGTCCATTGGAAAGATGGAGGTCAACGTCAAGGAAAGTGGCATGGGATTTAGAGTAGGACCAGGTGTGAAAGCACCCACATGATTTACCAACTGACCTGCCTACACTGTGAAGCTTTCTATGTGGGAATGACCAGCAACAAACTGTCCATTCGCATGAATGGACACAGGCAGACAGTGTTTGTTGGTAATGAGGATCACCCTGTGGCTAAACATGCCTTGGTGCACGGCCAGCACATCTTGGCACAGTGTTACACCGTCCGGGTTATCTGGATACTTCCCACTAACACCAACCTGTCAGAACTCCGAAGATGGGAACTTGCCCTTCAGTATATCCTCTCTTCTCGTTATCTGCCAGGCCTCAACCTCCGCTAATTTCAAGTTGCCGCCACTCATACCTCACCTGTCTTTCAACAACATCTTTGCCTCTTTACTTCCGCTTCGACTGACATCTCTGTCCAAACTCTTTGCCTTTACAAATGTCTGCTTGTGTCTGTGTATGTGCGGATGGATATGTGTGTGTGTGCGAGTGTATACCTGTCCTTTTTTCCCCCTAAGGTAAGTCTTTCCGCTCCCAGGATTGGAATGACTCCTTACCCTCTCCCTTAAAACCCACATCCTTTTGTCTTTCCCTCTCCTTCCCTCTTTCCTGATGAAGCAACCGTTTGTTGCGAAAGCTTGAATTTTGTGTGTATGTTTGTGTGTCTATCGACCTGCCAGCACTTTTGTTTGGTAAGTCTCATCATCTTTGTTTTTAGATATAAGTATATTTCTAGTATACAAACAGATGTTAGTACTATGGTCTCAGTTTATCTGGCTGCTACTTGTCATGGAATATCAGAAGGAGAAATTCTGGCAAATAATACTACCTTAGAGAGAAAGACTACAAACAGTCTGTGATGGAGAAGGAAGTTTCTCTGGAAATTATATCCACTGCTGAGAACAAGCGGTAAAATGTATCACGGCCATGCTGGTTTTGCATATGATAATTCCAGAGCTGCTGTATTACTGCTCTAGTTAAAAAGAAACCTTAACTTCATGTCAGTTCTTTTGGTTTCTGTGTTTTTTGGAAATGTTGCTGATTTTTGTGATGTCTGCCTATTTTCAAGAAACTATTGAACTTAAATCAAATGTACATCACTGATCTAGTTGCATAATACAACTTCTTGGAAACTTGTAGTGGTAATAAGATACACAAGTTTTTACTAGAAACTGTAGCACCCAGTCCTTTGCTTCCATTCTAAATCAAAATCTCACTGTTTCTAAAAATTGAAATTAGACTACTTTTACAAGAAACTAATGATACACAGGAAAGCAATTCTGGTGTGGTAACCTGCGAGTATTATAAACATGGAAAATCGGGGTACCCTACAAGTGTCAGCACATCCTGTTTCTGTGATCAGGAATTTCTATAGCCTGAAAAGTTGATAGTAAAAAATAATGATATAATCAGGAAAGACTGAGTAAATACCTTTTTGCAGAGGGTCTTGAGCCTTTATGCTATGGAATTGTGTATCAAAATTGTCAATATTTTGATTTTCAGAATTTTCCTCTTGGGTATCATCATCTATTAATTGTGTTTCATTCACAACCTTCGTTTTTTGTGGAGAGTTCTTCTTAGCTCCCGCCACTGTAAATAAATTATTATTTGCATTGATATTACACCAACTACATATTCTACATTAAAATGTTACTGAGTGATGATAGACAAGCTAATTAACATTATAAACAATTGTAAGTGAAATTAAAAAAAACTACAAGCTGCAAACTATAACAACTTCAGGCTGAATTACATTATAGTGTTGAGAATAAAAGTGATTTAGCTTACCGTTACCTGGAGCTGATCCCAATGCGTAGGTGAAGCTGGTATTCCAAGCACTGCTGTTTGCCTGCGGCTTCTGGAATGTTTCATTTCTTGAACTGGACGGCACAGAGGTAAAACCATTTGGTTCACTACTGTTATCATGACTAGGTCCAGAAAAATTTATGCTTCTAGCATTCTCTTTCACCTGAATTTTGCAATTAGTTGGTGTTCCACCGTTAGTGCCTGAGGCCACTGCTGTACTGAATGTTTGTGGGGTTCTTGAACTACCACTAACTACTATGGGGCTTTTTGAGTCTGAATTCCTGTTAGCTGTTCCAAAAATAGGTTTTTTAAACTTAAAGGCTGTAGAACCAGAAGATAATTTCCTAGCAGATTCAGAGTGACCTAGTGATACATCATGGACGGCAACTGGTGTTGAGTTTTGAAGACCTTTCCCCATGCTCAGTTTTAATCCAGAGGAATTACACGTAGAGTGTGCTGAATCTTTTACTGTTGCTGAAGAAGGTTTTGGTGTGAGCAACAAAGAAGACTGTCTCTTACTATTGGTTTCATGATTCAGTGAACCCACCGCATCACACTTGCTAGAAGTAGAAAGCTTCCTTTCTTTAGAATCGTAGCTGCTGCCAGCCTGATAACTTGAAGCAACATCGGAATCTGAAATTTTCTCTGCAGAAACCTTGAAATTCTTACTATTCACTGATAATTGTTTCTTCGCTTCACTAAGTAATGAAACACGGTGAGTAACAGACTGTTTCTCAACACTAACAAAACTGTCTTCAAAGTCGGGCATTACTGTATTTTTACCATAAAAATGTTCTTTAAACTCTTCTTTTTGTAAACTTTCTTCTTTTGATGACCTAGAAAACAACTTTCTTTTCTCACTAACAGCAATGCGAGATACATCATCTCTCCTTTCTGATTCATTTGTCTGATCACCAGCTGATTTCCTCAATGGTTTTTTAGTTTCTCCACTGTGTTTTAGACAATCACTACTACTTGATCTACCTACATATCTATCAGATGGTGAGGCCGAAGATCTCTTTACAACTGTTTGGCTCCTGTCTAATTTTGGACTAATCTTTGTTGGAATATTCTCTTTACGCTTGTCTTTCAATTTTAGAGGTGAAACAGATGATTGCTTTTCTCTCTTGATCGTTCTTTCACCGGTACTTACTCGTTTGTCAGGAGACTCATCACTGGCACTGACACTTGCTCTTTCACGGATCAAAGCAGCTTTTCTCTTTACCAGGACATCAGCCAACTTCAACTTTGCTTTAACCCTCTGACGTAAGCTCTTTAGCTTCAGAAAAACTGACTGATTAAATCCAGGTAGTTTATCCAGTATCACTAAGGGAATGGCATCAAATGTTGAAAACACCCTCTCCAGTATTTTGAGTTGAATATTCAGCAATGACGCTTTTACTTCCTTCAATGTTGTATATGGTGTCTGCAACACAAAAGGTACATTACTTTTGAAAATGTAATGTCACTACAGCCAAGTATTTTGCAAACATAAAAAAACAGATCTAAAAATATGTTTTATGGCTGAGTTCTGCCTTACTTCCATAGATACAGGTTTCAGAGACTGGTGTGTTTCAGTCTCTCTCAACCATTTCAGAACATCTTCATTCATTCCAAGATCAATCTGCATTCCCTCTAGCAGACCTGAAAATAAAAACAGAACATAACATTTCATTTCAGTTTTTAAGGTTAACTGTTTTGTGGAGTCAGCAAGGGATAAGTGTTAGTTAACAAAGCAGCTGTTAAGTTATTGATATTTCTTGAAACTAAAACAAAAATTTCCTTTTGGGATTCAATTTTAATGGTTCTGAAGTGTTGCCTGGAGATATTGAATTTAACTGATGAAAGGAGAAAATGTAAAATTGCAGTAAATGAAGCAGGCGAAAAGGAATGCAAACATCTCAAAAATGAGATGGACAGGAAGTGCAAAATGGCTAAGCAGGAATGGCTAGAGGATAAAGTTAAGGATGTAGAAGCATATACCAATAGCGGTAAGATAGATCTGCCTACAGAAAATTAAAGAGACCTTTCGAGAAAAGAACCACTTGTATGCATACCAAAACCTCAGATGGAAAACCAGTCCTAAGCAAAGACGGGAAAGCAGAAAGGTGGAAGTAGTATATAGAGGGTCTATACAAGGCCTATGTACTTGAAGGCAATAATATGGAAATGGAAGAGGACTTAGATGAAGATGAGGTGGGAGATATCATACTGCATGAAGAATTTGACAGAGCACTGAAAGATCTAATCTGAAACAAGGCCCCAGAAGTAAACTACATTCAGTTAGAACTACTGATAGCCTTGACAAAACTCTTCTGTCTGATGAGCAAGATACATGAGACACGTGAAATACACTCAGACTTCAAGAAGAATATAATGATTCTAATTACAAAGAAAGCAGGTGCTGACAAGTGTGAAAACTGCCAAACTATCAGTTTAATAAGTCACGGATGCAAAATACTAACACGGAATCCTTATAAGCGAATGGAAAAACTGGTAGAAGCTGACCTTGGGAAAGATCAATTTGGATTCCATAGAAGCATAGGAAAATGCGAGACAATACTGACACTACGACTTATCTTAGAAGACAGGTTAAGGAAAGCCAAACCTACGTTTATAGCATTTTTAGACTTAAAGTAGGCTTTTGGCAATGTTGAATGGAAAACTCTCTTTCAAATTCTGCAGGTGGCAGGGGTAAAATACAGGGAGCGATAGGCTATTTACAATTTGTACAGAAACCAGATGGCTGTTATAAGAGTCAAGGGGTATGAAAGGGAAGTAGTGGTTGAGAAGGGAGTGAGACAGAGTTGTAGCCTATCCCCGATGTTGTTCAATCTGTATATTGATGAAGCAGTAGAGGAAACAAAAGACAAATTTGCAGTAGGAATTAAAATCCATGGAGAAGAAATAAAAACCTTGAGGTTTGCCAATGACATTGCAATTCTGTCAGTTACAGGACTTGGAAGAGCGCCTGAACGAAATTGACAGCGTCTTGAAAGAAGAATATAAGATGAACATCAACAAAAGCAAAACAAGGATAATGGAATGTAATAGAATTAAATCAGGCGATGCTGACGGAATTAGATTAGGAAATGAGACACTTAAAGTAGTAGATGAGTTTCGCTATTTGGGCAGCAAAATAACTGATAATGGTTGAAGTAGAGAGGATATAAAATGTAGACTGGCAATGGCAAGGAAAGCATTTCTCAACAAGAGAAATTTGTTAACATCGAGTATAGATTTGTGTGTCAAGGAAGTGTTTTCTGAAAGCATTTGTATGGAGTGTAGCTATGTATAGAAGTGAAACATGGATGATAAACACGAAGAGAATAGAAGCTTTTGAAATGTGGTGCTACACAATAATGCTGAAGATTAGATGGGTAGATGACATAACTAATGAGGTGGTGCTGAGCAGTTCCCAGAATGAGATTTTCACTCTGTAGTGGAGTGTGCACTGCTGTGAAACTTCCTAGCAGATTAAAACTTTGTGCCAGACTGAGACTTGAGTCTCAGTCCGTGTACACAGTAGTTTTAATCTGCCAGGAAGTTTCAGGTACTGTATAGAATTGGGGAGAAGAGAAATCTGTGGTACAACAAGGGATCGGTTGGTAGGACACATTCCGAGGCATCAAAGAATCACCAATCACTGGAGGGAAGTATGAGAGGTAAAAATCATAGAGGGAGACCAAGAGATAGCTGCACTAAGCACATTCAGAAGAATGTAGGTTGCAGTAGTTACTCGAAGATCAAGAGGCTTATACACGGTAGAGTAGCATGAAGAGCTGCATAAAATCAATCTTTGGTCTGAAGATCACAACAAAAACAAAGTGTTGTAATTGTATGTGTTTGATACATTATATTTTAATGTTCAAACTAAATTGGTTGAACATAAGCTCAATGTTTTTTGCTCCAATCAACTGGCAACATCAAGTAAAATGTCCAGTAGCACCATGGGATATAACACTGTTTGGCTGTTTAAGATATGGCCATTTACACAGTCCATTGACGGATGTGTTTCAGTCTCTCTCTGAATTAGTTCAGAACATCATGGTAATGAATGGAAGTGTTAGAGGTAAAAACTGTAGAGGGAGATCAAGTAAGAACATGGTAAGGAAGTTAAAGCGGATGTAGATTACAATGGCTGTGCAGAGATGAAGAGACTTTCATGCGATGGACTAGTGTCTAACCTGCCTTTGCATTGAAGATAACAACAACAATGATTAGAACAACAGCAACACAAAGTTCGCCATTATAAAAGTTATCTATAACTATACTGCTATGTAAAAACAGGTTGCTGTGTAATTTTGTTAATGAAAAACTGGAAAAACTGGGCAGACATAGGCTACATATTTTTAAATACATAAAGGGAAATGCTGTTACCAAAAACCTCAAGAAGTTCTTGACCAACTTGCTTCAAATTACTATAAGATACTCTGATCTTCAGAAGTGATGGTCAATAATTCACATATGAAAAGTGCCATGGCGCACACAGCCACACAAACACAACGGTTGGCTACTGCGGCAGAGTTAATCGGCACCTGCAACTTAGTGCCGGCGTGTTCCGCCAGCCAGCGCTAGAGGCATTCCCGCCAAACATTCAATTAGCCATGAACTATGCACGCGCACGAGCCTTTTTCCAGCACGGATGGTCACACTATGATATCACCAACCACCAGTCAGGGATCACCAACGGCCGCCAATCATCACTCCGGAATCAGCGGAGAGAGACTGGAGCTGCCAAGTTAAATAGCCAGAAGAAGCAGAAACAGGCGTCTTTTGACCCGCTGCGGACTGCCGCCTGGAAGATACTTCGACGCAGCTGGAACGTCCAGGCGCCATCTTCGCTACGCTGGCCATCGACGCTGGACTCTGCGCCCGTCTACTTCCTTGGCATCCGCCAGAAAGTGTCGAGAGAAAACCCAACAAAGGAACATAAATTCAGTTCAGTTGCTAATATTTCAATTCAATAAGGTGGAATATTCTTTGGCTTGTTATAAAATTTTGGTAGGAGAAGAAGCCTTTTGTTTTTGAGGAAAGTTTATCTTTTTGTAAAATTAAGCAGTAGCCTTGCTCCACCTAATAAAAATTTTTGTACACACATGGGTGGTAATCTGTGGATATAACAAAAAGTACAGGTCAAAGCTAGCTAAAAAGCTCCAACACACATGGGTCCAAAAATCAACCGTTGTTGAGATGCAACACATTTTCCGTTGCGGTTCATCAGTGTCTAGGAACATATGGCGTCTCTAAACGTAGGGTGTTCGAAATGTTGTCCATGTGTCCGCCTGAATACAACACTGAACTTGTCTCTGAAATGCATTGCAAATCCTCTCAGGTAGTCCTGGGGAATTCTGTAAACACTGTAGGGTTCAATCCACAAGATTTCTATATTAATTTATTATGTTGACCTGAGCAGTAGTATGAGGCAGGTCCGGAAAGTAAGTACATTTTGGAAAAAAACCTCATAAAACATTGTTTTCAAAGTAAAATTTATTTTTACACAAAAGAGCATATCTTGAACTATTTTTCCACATGTTGTTGTTGTTGTTGTTGTTGTTGTTACGGTCTTCAGACTGGTTTAATGCAGCTCTCCAGTATTGTTCATTTATCATAGTGGGAAACCAACTTTTCTATGCCCAATTCATAGAAAGATGCCAACAGTGAAGACAGCCACTGCTCAACACTGTTTTTTGCACGTCATTACTATCAAAGCACCTTCCTCCAAAATTGTGCTTCAAGTTTAATAACAAGTGGCAGTCAGGAGGTGCAAGATCAGAGCCGCACAGCAAGTGATCAAATTGTTCCCAACAGAATTGCTGAATAAGGTTTTGAGTGACACCAGCAGAATTGTGACGTGTGTTGCCATGAAGCAACATAACTCTTTAATTGAGCACTCCACACTGTACAGCCTCAAACTCACACCTTCTAACTATCACTTGTTCTTGAATGTGTAGCATGATTTTGGAGGAAGGCACTTTGACAGTGATGATGACACAAAGAACAGTGTTCAGCAGTGCCTGTCTTCATGGGGAAAAACCTCATCTTATAATCATATATCTCAAAACAAAGATGATGAGACTTTTTACACCGGGGGCAGTTACAAGGGTAGGAGCCAGAGGGTAGGGAAGGTGGTTTGGGGATTTCATAGGGGTGAAGTAAGAGGTTACAAAGGTTAGGTGGATGGCGGAAAGACACTCTTGGTGGAGTGGGGAGGATTTCATGAAGGATGGATCTCATTTCAGGGCAGGATTTGAGGAAGTCGTATCCCTGCTGGAGAGCCACATTCAGAGTCTGATCCAATCCCGGAAAGTATCCTGTCACAAGTGGCGCACTTTTGGGGTTCTTCTGTGGGAGGTTCTGGGTTTGAAGGGATGAGGAAGTGGCTCTGGTTATTTGCTTCTGTACCAGGTCGGGAGGGTAGTTGCAGGATGCGAAAGCTGTTTTCAGGTTGTTGGTGTAATGGTTCAGGGATACCGGACTGGAGCAGTTTCGTTTGCCACGAAGACCTAGGCTGTAGGGAAGGGACCGTTTGATGTGGAATGGGTGGCAGCTGTCATAATGGAGGTACTGTTGCTTGTTGGTGGGTTTGATGTGGACAGACGTGTGAAGCTGTCCATTGGACAGATGGAGGTCAACGTCAAGGAAAGTGGCATGGGATTTAGAGTAGGACCAGGTGTGAAAGCACCCACGTGATTTACCAACTGACCTGCCTACACTGTGAAGCTTTCTATGTGGGAATGACCAGCAACAAACGGTCCATTCGCATGAATGGACACAGGCAGACAGTGTTTGTTGGTAATGAGGATCACCCTGTGGCTAAACATGCCTTGGTGCACGGCCAGCACATCTTGGCACAGTGTTACACCGTCCGGGTTATCTGGATACTTCCCACTACCACCAACCTGTCAGAACTCCGGAGATGGGAACTTGCCCTTCATTCTCGTTATCCGCCAGTCCTCAACCTCCGCTAATTTCAAGTTGCCGCCACTCATACCTCACGTGTCTTTCAACAACATCTTTGCCGCTTTACTTCCGCCTCGACTGACATCTCTGCCCAAACTCTTTGCCTTTACAAATGTCTGCTTGTGTCTGTGTATGTGCAGATGGATATGTGTGTGTGTGCACGAGTGTATACCTGTCCTTTTTTCCCCCTAAGGTAAGCCTTTCCGCTCCCAGGACTGGAATGACTCCTTACCCTCTCCCTTAAAACCCACATCCTTTCGTCTTTCCCTCTTTCCTGATGAAGCAACCGTTTGTTGCGAAAGCTTGAATTTTGTGTGTATGTTTGTGTGTCTATCGACCTGCCAGCGCTTTTGTTTGGTAAGTCTCATCATCTTTGCTTTTAGATATATTTTTCCCACGTGGAATGTTTCCCTCTATTATATTCATATCATTAATTTGAACCCAACAATTACGTTTGTTATTGTCACTGTTGCATTTCGAAATCTTTTCTGCTGTCTTATTTTCTCTTTCTGTTTTTGCCAGTAGTTTCATTTTGTATTCACCTTCTCCCTTTTACCGTAATCTATTATACAATTTTATCCCGCCGATATATACTCAATAATACGTAATAATATGTAACCCACTTCCAAACCATAACCAAAAAAATTTTTTTTCCGCTTTCAACACTACCGCTGCTATAAAATCCACCGTTTCTAGTTCACAAACAGTTCCTTTCACCTATAAACAACCATTTCGGCTAGTTCTAATAACTTTTGCTTTATTTCCATTTCCGTTTTTCTCACATCACTGATCATTTTTAGCCATTTCCCACAGGTTTTAACGTCATTATTTCTTCGTCAGACAATTGTTAGCCTCATTTTCATAATCTGCCACCACAAAACCACTCCTTTTAATACATTTACACGTAGTTTTTTCGAAATTTTCCCGAATTTCTCCACCCTTTAACGTGTTTTGGCGGCAACACAACCACCTAACCTTTATGCACATCGTTGTCTACCTATACAAGTTCACCACAGGATCAAGAAGCCCAGCTCTAACCAACACTTTTTCGCCTTTTTTCACACCAGATCTCCAGTTGCTTTCTAGTTCACCTTTATCTCTCCCCATATATTTTTATTTTTATTTTCATTTTCATTTCAGCCTCATGTTACACTTTCCACCTTCCAATACCATGTCACCCTCACAACACCCACACAATGACCCCATTAAGTTTTATTTACATTCCCTCCGCAAACATGCCTTCGCCCTAGCCAGATTACACTCCCATATTTTATTTTCTCAGGCTTGTCTGACATTTGGCATTACCCCCAAAGGCCTCACACTTAAAGTTCCCATCTCTGGCTGCAACCCTTCTTTCCATCAGTCCCTATACCAGTTCCAAACTGAACAATCCATTGCCCTCACCCACCTAATCCTTCACCTACACATCAACTCAGCCAATGAACACACCCATCAACTACTATCCTTAATAAAAGTCCTCAATCTTTCCTCTCCCACATCCACACCGGCTGTTCAGAGCATCCTCCTACAGGCCAACCGCAAATTAGAACAGCACGCCACCCTCCACCTTAAAAAACTATCCAATCTCCTGGTTTCCCACCTCCGGAAAGGCAATTCACTCACCCTTCACAACCTTTCCAGCAAACCTCAACCTCCTCTCATTGCACACAAATCCAATCTCTCCCATCTACTCAATCTCCCACTTCCAGCTCCACTCCCTCCAAAACCTCAGAATTCCAATCAACACAATCTGGAACCACAACACCCTAATTCAGTAGTTAACCTTTCCTCCAAACCTCTCTCCCAATCCGAAACCTCTGTCCTATCCAAAGGCCTCAACCTTCAGCCCCACTCCAGATTTAACCAAACAGCCCTCGTCAAAGATTTACTGTCCTACACTCGTACTCTCTGCTGGAAATATCACTTTGCCACGAAGAAAAATGATCCTAATCCTACTCCTAATGATCCAACTCCCCAAGACACTATCCAAATTGAACCCTGCCTGGAACAGTTCCGTCCTCTGTCACAGCGGGACCCACCTCCTCTTCCTCAAAATCACCCCCTCCAAACCTTCCAGGAATTTCTGACTTCCAGCCTTGCCTCTCAATCCTTCATAAAAAACCTTAATCCTACTCCCAACATCACCACTGCTGAAGCCCAAGCTATCAGTGATCTGAAGGCTGACCGTTCCATCGTCATTCTTCCGGCGGACAAGGGTTCCATGACAGTGGTACTTGATCGTCGGGAGTATGTGGCTGAGGGACTGCGTCAGCTTTCAGACAATACCACATACAAAGTTTGCCAAGGTAATCCCATTCCTGAAGTCCAGGCGGAGCTTCAAGGAATCCTCAGAATCTTAGGCCCCCTACAAAACCTTTCACCTGACTCCATCAACCTCCTGACCCCACCGACACCCCGCACCCCTACCTTCTACCTTCTTCCTAAAATTCACAAACCCAATCATCCCGGCCGCCCCATTGTAGCTGGTTACTAAGCCCCCACACAACATATCTCTGCCTACGTAGATCAACACCTTCAACCCATTACATGCAGTCTCCCATCCTTCATCAAAGACACCAACCACTTTCTCGAATGCCTGGAATCCTTACCCAGTCTGTTACCCTCGGAAACCATCCTTGTAACCATTTATGCCACTTCCTTATACACAAATATTCCGCACGTCCAGGGCTTCGCTGCGATGGAGCACTAACTTTCATGCCGATCACCTGATCACCTGATGGATATGTGTGTGTGTGTGCGAGTGTATACCTGTCCTTTTTTCCCCCTTAGGTAAGTCTTTCCGCTCCCGGGATTGGAATGACTCCTTACCCTCTCCCTTAAAACCCACATCCTTTCGTCTTTCCCTCTCCTTCCCTCTTTCCTGATGAAGCAACCGTTTGTTGCGAAAGCTTGAATTTTGTGTGTATGTTTGTGTGTCTATCGACCTGCCAGCGCTTTTGTTTGGTAAGCCTCATGATCTTTGTTTTTAGATATATTTTTCCCACGTGGAATGTTTCCCTCTATTATATTCACCTTATAATCAGTTTTTTTACTAACACCAGCAAGTTATTTAATGCTTTCATTTTGTCTCTTCTGCTTTGGGACACATACTCGAACCCTGTTCCATTTGGCATTGTGAACTGCCTTCTACAATCTACACACCATTGACTTACTTATCTTTTGTTAGTAAGATCCTTCTCATCATCCACAAAATTAAAAATGTTAACAGTAAGTCATCACACCTGCACGCAACTACGTTTTCTGCAATCATTTTTCGTGCTAATATTATGATGTAACAGTGCATCTTACTTTGTATCTGCACCTGGTTATGTGACTTAGTTAATTCCCTCTACAATCAAGTAATAGTCAACATTCCCACTGTCTGTGACACACTATGTTCTGATGACATACCACAATGTGATCACTGAACCATGTACAGAGCTGATGGTTACATAGTACTGGCAACACTCAACAGTCCCCATCTTGACACATCTGGGTTTGCAAAACCCATGCACAGCCTAGACTAGCCCCCCCCCCAAAGAGTTCACCCTCTGAGATGATCTAGAGGACAAGTGTGGCTTACAGAATGCAATGCATGCAGTATGCATTAAATATTGCCGCCATGCTCAGAAGAACCTGCCTAATAGGTGAACCTGTGCAGTGTATTCTGTTTATCAATTGTAGCTCTGTATGCAAGTAAATTACAAGACACTCCTCATGACTGTGTTCAATTGTATTTACCCACCACAATCATGGAAATATAAAAGTGAGGTAACTAGGTAACATTTTATTATTATTAGTATTGTTGTTATTAATCTTACCGCACATAACATTGGACTTTGCTGAAATTGTGTCGTCTGTGGTTCCTCTTGCTACTTTTTCATTGACTGCACTCACTAACTTGCTGTCACCATCTTTTTTTGAATTGGTGACAGAACTATCATTGACAGAGCTCAATGCGGAACCCACTGGCTTATTCGACTGAAACTGCAAGCTACTGCTAAGCACGGGGGACGTTCCACGAGATCCTTCTTCTTCCTTAACCTTCAGAAATTTGTCAAAGAGCAAATCTATTAGTAATATAAATGAATTATGATGTAATTTCAGATTATTACAAAACTAATATTTTGATATCAACATTGAAAAATTGAACACACCTTATCACAATCTGCAAACAAATCCTCTGAATCAGTAATAATCTCTGATATGTGAGACTCCATGCTAGAATTAAAGGCATCACCTAGGGCAACAAAAATAAATATGTTAATGAATCCTAGTTTTCATATCAAATATGGACATAGGAAACACTCAATTGAAATAAAAATGGTTAATAAGTAAGATTTTAAGTTATACTCTAAAAAAATAACTCACCATTAAGAATGTTAAATTCAAAGTTTTTTTCTTCACTTCCACTGCTTACTGTTACTAAGTCATTAACATATGCACAGCTTGGAGAAGGGGTTAGCTGTATGCATGATGCTTCTATCTTTCCAACTGGCTGCTCAACATCTCCAATCTTTTCCAAGTCTTAAAAAAAAGTGCAATATTTTATAGTTAGGAACTTGTGCAATTGTCAACATGTACACATTTTGATAACATACTATTAATGAAACTATCACAATTCATTTTTGTTAGTTTTAAATAAATTATGCTTTATGGCTTAGAATAACAACAACAAGATGAAGAGTGTTTGTTTATCGTTTTCTGTGTAGCAGAGTTTTAAAAAGCTGTAAAATGAGGACAGTAATAAAAAAAGATATTGAGATAGAACAAAAATGATGACATGTTGCTCACAACTTCATTAAAATTACTTATTATTACAGCTCAATTTTTAAAGTGCTAATTTACATTTACTGCTCAATTCTCCAAATTGATGGTGAAATGACCAGCTCAAAGACATTACTAAAAGAGGCTGAGGAAACAGTTACAATGCTTTTAGCTTTCTTTTTTTCTTTTCTCTCTTTTTGCTCATTCAAGTGAACAAATTTTGGGTTACTCTATTATTTCTACCTCATACAGACAGGCACGAAATAACACAACACATATATATACAAACACACCGGTATCGACAGTATCTATGTTGACTACTCACAACATGCTGTCCACATCTCAGCAGAAGATGCAACTCATAGAAGGGACACAAGCTGCTGACACCATGAGTCACACTAGCTGCAGGGTTTACCTTATTACAAAGCATGGGGCTACGAATATCATGAAGACGTCATCGCCAAGTTCCGACCTCAAATCACTGAAGACTCGGCATGAGATAACAACTAACATTGCACAGTGCTACTAATCTTCAGACTCTGACTTTTAAGAGTTATGTATATTTAATATCTGCACATATTGGAAATGAAAGTGATGATGTTTGATTCATGTACTGCATATTTGGTGTATTCACAGTTAGCCTGGCCACCCTGTACTAAGAACACAACAGGTTTTATCCATAATATCATCATAAGGTACACATTGGCACACTAAAACGTAATAATTAAACCTCATAAAAAATAGTAAGATAAGAACCCCACACATAAAAAAAACTTTGATTACTCTGAAGACACTCCAGCTACAGGATAAATATACCAAGAATTTACAGCTCCGTAGTCATGATGTTTATAGCATTGTGCTGCAGAGTACTTTTATCCACTGTTTCAACTCACATTTTGTCGTCACTGGAAAAATATTATGGACAGTTACATTGGAAATAATACTTTACACAGAGGAGAGATGTAGAATGGGACAGATGAACTACACAGTGAAAACAGTGTGGATGAAGATTCATCCATCTGTAAATAGAACTAAATTGATGTGTTACAGCTTATGGTTATGATCTTTTTAAAGAATTTTAACTTTTCACAACTAGTGATTAATCAGGCACAATTCAAGAATCTTAAATTTTAAATATTGTCAATGTACATTATCTGCTCATTCAAGTAAAATTTTAAGAATTTTTGAAGTTCAAATTGTTCCCACATATGTTACCTACAGAAATAGTGGTTTATTAATTTAAAAATATTATGAAAAGGAAAGTCGCTACCCACCATATATCAGAGATGCTGAGTCGCAGATAGGCACAACAAAAAGACTGACACAAATAATGCTTTCTGCCATTAAGGCCTTCGTCAACAATAGATGACACACACACATGGCAAACACAACTCTTACACACGACTGCGGTTCAGGCAACTGAAACCACACTGTGAGCAGCAGCACCAGTGTATGATGGGAGTGGCAACTGGGTGTGGGTAAGGACGATGCTGGGATGGGGAGGGGGTGGGATAGTATGGTGGGGGTGGCGGACAGTGAAGTGCTGCAGGTTAGACAGAGGGCAGAGGAGACTTGAGGAGGGAGAAGGGGACCGGGAGGGGGGGGGGGGGAGGAAATAGCGGAAAAAGAAAGAAGTAAAAAGAGTGGGTATAATGGTGGAACGAGGGCTGTGTAGAGCTGAAATGGGAACAGGGAAGGGGCTGGATGGGTGACGACAGTGACTAATGAAGGTTGAAGCCATGAGGGTTACAGGAACGTGGGATGTATTGCAGGGAAAGTTTCCACCTACGACATTCAGAAAAGCTGCTGTTGGTGGAAAGGATCCATATGGTAGAGGCTGTGAAGAAATCATTGAAATGAAGGATGTCATGTTTGGCAGAGTGTTCAACAACAGGGTGGTCCACTTGTTTTTTGGCCACAGTTTGTCGGTGGCCATTCATGCGGACAGACAGTTTTTTGGTTGTCATGCCCACATAGAATGCAGCACAGTGGTTGCAGCTCAGCTTGTAGATCACATGACTGGTTTCACAGGTAGCCCTGCCTTTGATGGGACAGGTGATGTTGGTGACCGGACTGGAATAGGTGGTGGTAGGAGGATGTATGGGACAGGCCTTGGATCTAGGTCTATTACAGGGGTAAGAGCCATGAGGTAAGGGATTGGAAGCAAGGGTTGTGTAAGGATGGACGAGTATATTGTGTAGGTTTGGTGGACGGCAGAATACCACTGTGAAAGGGGTAGGAAGGATAGTGGGCATGACATATCTCATTACAGGGCATGACGTGAGGTAGTTGAAACCATGGTGGGGAATGTAATTCAGTTGCTCCAGTCCTGGGTGGTACTGAGTTAGGAAGGGAATACTCCTCTGTGGCCAGACAGTGGGACATAGGGAGGTGCTGGAAGACTGGAAACATATGGTACTTCCTGGGCAGAGTAGGACCACATGAAGCAATTCTTCCATTTGCTTGCTTCACCTGGTCCTACTCAACCCAACAAGCCACCTTCTTAGATGTTGACCTCCACCTCAAAGATGGCTACATCAGTACATCCATCCACATCAAACCTACTAACTAGCAGCAATACCTCCACTTTGCTGCCACTCATTCCATACCAAGAAGTCCCTTCCATACAGCTTAGCCACCTGTGGTCATCACATTTGCAGTGACAAGTGGTCCCTCTCAAAACATACTGTGGGTCTCGCTGAAACCTTCACAGACCATAATTATCCTCCCAATGTGGTACAAAAACAAATCTCCCGTGCCACATCTTTCCAGTCTCCCACCACCTCCCAATGTCCCACTGTCTGGCCACGGACGAGCATTCCCCTCGTAACTCAGTACCACCCAGGACTGGAGCAACTGAATTACATTCTCTGCCAGGGTTTCGACTACCTCACGTCATGCCCTGAAATGAGAAATGTCCTGCACACTATCCTTCCTGCCCCTCCCACATTGGTATTCCCCCACCCACTGAACCTACACAATATACTCAACCATCCCTACACAGCCACTGCTCCCAAACCCTTACCTCATGGCTCATACTTCTGTAATAGAATTAGATGCAAGACCTGTCCCATATATCCTCCCACCATCACCTATTCCAGTCCAGTCACCAGCATCACCTATCCCATCAAAGGCAGGGCTACCTGTGAAACCAGTCATGTGATCTACAAGCTGAGCTGCAACCACTGTGCTGCATTCTATGTGGGCATGACAACCAAAAAGCTGTCTGTCCGCATGAATGTCCACCGACAAACTGTGGCCAAGAAACAAGTGGACCACCCTGTAGCTAAACACACTGCCAAACATGACATCCATCATTTCAATGACTGCTTCACAGCCTTTACCATATGGATCCTTCCCACCAACACCAGCTTTTCTGAATTGCGCAGGTGGGAACTTCCCTGCAATACATCCTATGTTCCTGTAATCCTCCTGGCCTCAACCTTTGTTAGTCACTGTCCTCATCCATCCAGCCCCTTCGCTGTTCCCATTCCAGTACTACGCAGCCCTCATTCCACCATCACACCTAGTTTTTTTACTTCTCTCCTTTTCTGCATCTCCCCACCCCCCTTTCCTCCCCATGTCTCCCCTGCCCTCCATCTATCCTGCAGCACTTCACTGTCCGCCACCTCCACATTATCTCACTATCTCCCCATCCCAGCCTCGTCCTTACCCCCACCCAGTCGCCACTCCCATCCATCACTGGTGCTGCTCCTCACAGTGTGGTTTCAGTTTCCTGAGACTAAAGTCATGTGTGTGTGTGTGTGGGGGGGGGGGGGGGGGGCAGGTGGGTGGGTGTGTCGTCTATTGTTGACGAAGGTCTTAATGGCCAAAAGCATTATTTGTGTCAGTCTTTTTGTTGTACCTATCTGCGACTCAGCATCTGCACTATAAGGTGAGCAGCAACTTTCTTTTTCGTAATACTGTCACATTCCATCCTGGATTTTCCATTGTTTGTTTATTAATGTTTTGTTTCATTTTATTTTTAGATCTAAAAATGATCATTAAATGTGATCAAAACTAGTTATCAAGTGTGGTTATTTGCAACTGAGAGTGTTACAATAAATATTTTAAAAATTTGAACAGCTGCACAATCTCTCATGATAATATGTCATCCATTATGAAAATCTAAGTGTATATTGAAAGGACAGACTAATGGTAAATGGAGATGAGTACTTGTTGAAACAGACAAGGAACTCAAATCCTCCAAGGCAAGATTGTATTGGTAGCACTCCGTATTAGGGGCAGGCATAAATTAGTAACTCGATCTTCGTATCAGCCTCCAGACTGAACTCAAGATGTCACTCAAAACTTTAGAGAAAACCTCTATTTATTAGCACGAAAGTTTCCAAACATTCAGTCATCATTGGAGAAGACTTTAATAATACAACAACCAACTGGAGAAACTTGTGTACATGGTGGTGTGACGAAACATCTTGTAAGACATTACTAAATGCATTCTCCTATAGTTGACTCATGTGTGGCACACAGAAAAGATGACTGATGTCTTGCACACAAAAACCCACGACAGAAAACAGTATTTAAAAATGGCTCTCAAGCTCTTTCTCTTTCTGTAGGAGGACGACATACACACACACACACACACACACACACACACACACACAGAGCTGAGGACTGACTGTTTATTACCAATAGCTATTGCCTAGGCAGAGGCAGACGGAGATCAGGAGGAGTTAAGGAAGGACACACAAGGTAAGGAGTGGGTAGAGGGATAGTGTGAGGCAGGTCTTTCAGCAGATGACTCAGTGGGTACACAACAAGACAAAAAGAGATCATAGGGTAGAGCACATAGGTAGGCTGAGAGAGGGCGTGGGGGAGGATGGGAGGGAAGGAGAGGATGGTGGAGATGAGGGAGACAGGAAGGGAAAATAGAAAGGAAAAGTGGTGGAGAAGAGGTGAGGGTAACGAGAGGGAGAGGAGAATTGGCAAAGGGGGAGGGGGAGGTGGAGGAGGAGTAGGAGGAGGAGGAGGAGGACGGACACAGGGAGCAGGGAGGGAGACAGAGAGAGGGGGAGGGGGAGGGGGAGGGGAGGGGTAAGTGCTAAGTAAACTCTGCCACGCACTCACAGTGGTTTGTATAGTATGTATGAAGACGTATAACATAAGTAACTGATTAAGTACACATGTGATCAATCTAACTAGAAGAGTAGTGACTGAACTAACTAATTTTTAGAGTTTTAATGCTTTCCCACCATTATTTTATGTTATACAGTATATCTGACAAAAGACAACAATATCTCTGCTGGTTACATCAAATAAATCAAAGTAAAAGATTTCTGTAGTCTCCTAGAGAGTTTTAAGAAAAGAAGGACTATTAACTTTTCATGTCCTTGTAGACACAACTAGATGTTAGTCACCCAAACAACTATAATTGTTTCCAGAATGAAATTTTCACTCTGCAGTGGAGTGTGTGCTGGCATGAAACTTCCTGGCAGATTAAAACTGTGTGTTGGATCGAGACTCGAATGCAGGACTTTTTCCTTTCATGGACTAGTGCTCTACCATCTGAGCTACCCAAGCATGACTCATGCCCCATCCTCACAGCTTTACTTCTGTCAGTACCTCGTCTCCTACCTTCCAAATTTCACAGAAGCTCTCCTTCAAACCTTTCAGAATTAGCACTCCTGGAAGAAAGGATATTGTGGAGACATGGTTTAGCCACAGCCTGGGGGATATTCCCAGAATTAAATTTTCACTCTGCAGCGGAGTGTGCACTGATGTGAAACTTTCTGGTAGATTAAAATTATGTGCCGGATTGAGACTTGGGACCTCTGCCTTTTGCAGGCAATTGGTCTACTATCTGAGCTTTCCAAGCTACTATAATTGTGTGTTCGAGATACTCAGATAATTGTACAGAATGTGAACTCCAGAGTTCTAGGAACAAGTAACATTTATTCACCAATAAACACAGAAGAAGGTATATGATAATACTTAAGACTAATTAGCATTAGAATAGAGTTTGGCAAGAACTGTCTACAATTACCAAGAAATCGTTGTCCAAGCAACATTCATGGAACATCACACTGTACACAAAGAACAAACCAAAAGCCAGTGCCTTTGGCAGGTTGAGTGTGAATTCTTTGACAGCTAACATAAACACAGAAGTCAAGGGTAACTGACAATCTTGGTCGCTATGTGCTATTAATAGTGAGATTGTTAGAGAGTGGAGTGAAGAGGTCAGACACCAAGAAACCACCTACATTGTTTTTGAAGATGTCATCCCCACATTTACCTTACGGAACTTAGGGAAACCAAGGAAAAAATCAAACTGGATGGCTGGTCAAGGATTTTAACCACAGTCCTCTTGAATTCAAGCCCCATGTCTTAACCTCATTTGGCCCAATTTCCTGTTATGGTAAATACTCCGTGACACATGTTATTTAGTAATCTGCAGCACTAAAACCTGTACAAAAACATCAATTGTATTTCAAAGTTGATATGCTACAAGAAGATATGTGATTTAATACTGGACCCCAGCAAAGCTGAGATGTATGCATTAAGCATCACTGTATGGAATTACAACCACTGAGTCTTCCACAGTCCTTATAGTCATATAAACAGTGTTTGCATTTAGTGGGTTTGTTCAAATATCAAATCAGTGATATACTGGCTGTACAATTAAGTACATGCTGTTTCTAATTTCTAAAGACAAAAGATTCAGAAAAGAAAGAAAATGAAGAGAAAATAAATAAGCCAGAAGTGGAAGTGCGAATAAAAACGACGTTGGAAACAAAAGACGATGTTTTCCATGTAGATTTAACAATAGAAACAATTCAATGAAATATATGTATAGTAAGCAAAAAATAGTTCTCTTGATAGATACATAGTGTGACCTAAAGGTTACAGTTCTTCTTATAAGAAAATATGACATTGCCCCTTACCACAAACATCATCATCATCACTAGCAATTATATGTCTCGGTTTTTTCCATCCTCTAGTTATAATTTCATCATCTTGGTACATCAGTGCTGTAGAACCTTTCAGCCCATATTCTTTGTTTGCCTGCTCCTCTTTAATCTCAACACATCCAGTATTCTGAGTCACAGTTACTGAAAACAACACAATGCCCAAAAAGAATGATAAACATACTTTGTTCTAGACAGAAGCAACAACAGTAAACTCCAGAAATCACATCTGAATGACACTCTAGCATTCACTTCACTTTCATTTCTTATTTATTACATTGTTACTAATTGGAAATTAGTAGTGGTAAACGATGTCATAAAACATGCAGAATTTATTGAAAGAAACAAATACAGGACAATTAAAAAATGGAACTATGAAGTTTCAGACAAACAATAACACAGAAAATAATAATAATAACAATAATAATGATTTAGTGTTATTTTTTAGTCAAACTATAAATATGATTAGTTTCCACGTAAGTTTGTTAAAATAAGAGGCCTATTGTAATTTTCAATTGATGTCCTCATGAAGAGAACGACTTTAGTGGGCAAAGTGGAGACTTTTGGAAATTTATAGTTGACCATGCAGTGGATAGATACGAACTAGTCGAAAGGTTTACAATACGAGGGAGCTTCCATGGTATAGAGACACTATAAAAAACAGTGAGTATCTGAACTGCATAACAGGTGTAAAACAAAGGTTTGGGCTATGGAGAGAAATGCTGAGTGAAATGGGTTTGGCTATCAAGAGAGCAATGCATGAAGCCTTGTGTGACTATTGCAGCTGAATATTATAAAAAGATCTTGCCCAAAATCCAAATAAACTTATGAGTAACAACGGAAATGAAAGCTCTCTTCCCATGGGTTTCCATGTTTTTGGAACCCTGAAGAAAGACATTCATGGATGTCGATTTGTTTTGGACAAAGAGTTGCATTCCAAGGCACAGTCATGGTTCCATAGGCACCTGCAAACATTATTCCATGAAGACACCAACCATTTGTCTCACAGTGGGATACAGGGACAGAGAAGGAGGGAGAGGGGGGAGAGAGGGAGAGGGAGGGGGTTGAGCGAGTAGGTGGTGGGGGCTAGTGGGGATAGGCGTGTTTCAGAGCCTAAATGTGGACATTTTCAGTAGCCATGGAGCAGTGGTTGGCTGAGCATCGCATGATCGTTGTCGAGGAGTTTTTGAAAAGTAGTGATTCCTGTGTTGCTGTGCAGCTGCAGTTCTGTAGGCACTTTAATTTAGGTCCACAAGGAAATGTTCCGACACGCAACACAATTATACTGTGGGTGAATAACTTCAGAGCTACCAGTTCAGCACTGAAATGGAAGTCGGCAGGCCATCCAAGATCAGCCCGGACACCAGAGAATATCAATAGAGTACGAGAAACTGTGGAAGCCAGTCCTTGGGGCCGATCCATAAACAAGCTGCTGATTTTCATATGTCTGACCACACAGTAAGATGAATTTTGCAGTTCGATCAGCATTTCCATCCATACAAAATGGCTATTTTTCAGCAGTTAAAGCCCAATGACCACGCAAAACAAAAAGCATTTCCAGAGCAAATGACTGATTTGATGACATATGAAAAAAAATTCATGATAAGTGATGAGGAACATTTTCATTGGGACGGTTATGTAAACAAACAGAACTTTCGTTATTGGTCAGCTACAAATCCTGAAGAACTGCATCAATGTCCTCTGCATGCCCTAAGGTCATAGTGTGTTGTGGTGTAACAAAAACTTGTGTCACTGGGCCATACTTCCTGATCCCTGAACTTCGGAGAAAACACTTAGTGCACAGTAGAATGTGGTTCCAGCAGGATGGGGCGATTGCCCATACAGCCAATGAGGTGATGGACTTTTTGAGAAGTAAGTTTCGAGTAATCTTGCATTTTGGGAATATTCCATGGCCAGCATGCTCCCTCATCTAAGTGTTTGTGATTTTTTCTTGTGGGGTTTCTCGAGATCAAGAGTCTACACAAGCAAGCCCCATATATTGGTCGAAATTAGGTGGCCATAATTCAAGAAATCACCAACCTGTCTCCTGATATCTTCAAATCTTAAACTGATGAAATTGGTTGTTCCAATGTTATTTTCTTTAATTTCCATTAATACCATCCTGTAATAACCAATAAAATATTTTTTATCTCTCTTAACATTTGTGTTATTTACACTTTAGAATCATCAGACCTTTTTGCTGCTCCCTGTATTATGTCAGGGCTAAGACTTTGACTAAGAAAGGATAAAGCTATGGAAATAATTAAAATAGCATAGCAGATAGCTGCAGCTGGATTAATGGAATAAAAAGGATGAGTCAGCCAGTCTACAACACACTAAAATCTCCAGCCTAAAAGCTTAGGCTTAAGCCCATTCATTTCAAAAGACTTTAAAACCTTCGCCACACCTGTCACACACCATCAGCTAAAATAGAGAATCTCTGAATATATTCTGAGCTCAAACATAGTGAGGTATCTCAAATGGAATGACTTCCTCCACAGCAACCAGCATGGTTCCCATAAACACCAATAATGTGACATCAAACTAGTACTTTTCTCACATGACATCCTGAAAGCCATGTTGGAGGCATTTAGGGGGATGCAGTATTTCATAACTTTCAATAAGCATCTGAGATGGTATCACACCAACGATTATTAACAAAAATGTGATTATATAATCAATCAAAATTTATTAATGGATTGAGGATTTCTTGATAGGGAGAACAAAACATGTAATCTTGGGTAGAGAGTTGTAGAAGTAACATCGGGCATGCACCAGGGAATTGTGTTGGGATCCTTCTGTTTATGTTGCATATTAATGAATCTGGAAACAGTATTAATATTAACCTCAGATTTCTCTCAGATGATACAGTTATCTACAATGAAGTGCTAACTGGAACCAGCTGAACTAATATTCAGTTAAATTTTAATAGGATGCTAAAGTGGTGCTAAGAACAGCAACTTGCTTCAAATATTCAAAAAGATAGCCTTCTAATGCTTATACAGGCACTTTGTATCAGCTTAGTTCATAAGATAAAAGGATCTTGAACATGAAGTATGTCACACATTTCAGCATTCTATATAGCTGAGACACTAGCAACCAGACTTTAATCTCCCACATTCTTGTTGACACTACTTAAAGAGCAAAGTTTTGTAAAGGTTTGAAACAGTGTGTAAAGTTTATTGCAAGTGTTCTCACTCTCAAATACTGGATGAATAAAATATAGGTATTTGCTTGTCATGGTCTACACTTCTTTTTCAACCTCATCCACTTTGACAGTTTGAGGGTTCTCACTCACATAGCTATTCTTTACAGACAGAAAGTGATATGTGTACCAAGTTTCATTAAAATCAGTCGTGTGGGTTTGGAGGAGATGTGGAACAAACATCTTTATAATATGTATGGACATATATTTTTCCATGATCCAATTTTGATGAAGTAAAGCCTGTATGGTACCCCAACTTTTGCCACATTACATGCGAAAACCCCATGAAAATTTTTCAAGTAGTTTTGGAGAAGTGTATTCAAACTGACAGACATGACAGTTTCATTATTGGTGTTATTGGTATACTCATACCTTCCTTGCTCTTGTTATATATTATCCCAAATATTTAAATTTGTCCATCCTTGCGTACTGCTGCATAGTCCACTGTTCTACGGGACCCTTCCAAGTGCCTGTCTGTCAACAGTCATGCCTTTGTGAAGTCCACAAAAGTCGCTACAACCTACTTCTTACCTAAGACCCTATGTCTTATTAGATGTTCCAGGATAAACATGTGTTCTATGCATCCTCTTCACTTCCTAAATCCCACTCAATATTATCCAAGTATAGTTTCTACCTGTCCTTTTCTACTCTCTTCAGAAGGATTTTTGACAGCACCTTGTTGCTGTCCGCTAGTAGTCTTGTATCCCAGCCTGGCACATTTGAAATTCTGCCGGACAGTATGGACATTGATGACGGCCACTGGGTGGCACTGCTGCACCTGCAGGTGCTGTGGTCACTGAGTGCTGCCATAAGCCATGCCTGTCCGGCCAGCCTATGAGAGGTCACGGCTGCGCATGGCCACTCTGACTCTTCATTGTGATTTGTCTGCATTATCATACAGATCTCGCTACACATCATTGTCTCATTGTCTTGGTTCAGAATTCAAAACGTCTTAGTACGCAATCTTGGTTTGCCTTTTGGACTGTTTTTCTGTCATGCAACTTCCATAGTCTGTCATTCTCTTGTGTTATTCAGCTGTTTTTCTCTGGCAAACTGCTGTCAATGCTCTCACCAGTCAGCCAGTCATGGCTGGTTCTGAACTCGTTCCCAGACTTGTCTGATTCTGGTCACTATAACTGGTGACGAGGTAAAAAGTTAGCAGCATTCCATTAATGCCAGGCTCATGCAGTTTGTGGAATAGCAACAGCAACAGATGCTCCAGCAGCATTAGTTCTTACAGTAGCTCCAACAGCAGCAACAGCATCTCCAAGAACAATTTCAACTTCTGTTGGATCACTCACGAGTTCAGAGTTTCCAACCCACTCAGGCTGTGGCCAATTCATAGGTGGAGTGCCGCACACCCACATTTTCGCCATTTAATGATGCAAAAGAGGATTTGGACATTTATTTGCAGCATCCGAAGCAGCACGTCATCACTTTTTTTGGATCACATTCTTCAATGATCACTTTTCCTTTCTGGGGCTTCCCTGGAGACATTTTTCTTGCTAAAGAAGTTGGCTCCACTCTCAAATCTGGTTGCACTCATGTCCAAGGAGATGAGTTCGTTACTGTCCAATTATTATTCAAATAATTCGATGTGGTCACAATGTGCCTCAAGTTGCATCAATATTACAAGCAACCTGGTCAGTCATACCACTCATGACTGATGGATTTACAAGGGTTGAATCAAAATTGCAATTTCACTTGCACAAACATGGCTTTCAAAGCTTCATATGCAAATTCACTAATCCAAAATGATATGGTTAAATTGGCTTCTGATTCGGAAGTTCGTATTGCAGTCCTCAAACTGGGCAACCCAACCTTTAGATGGTATTTTGAAAATCACACACTCTTTTGAGATCACACATGCTACAAATGAACACATAATGGCGCAGCCTTAGGTAGCACCGATCTAGCCGCCACCTCAGGGGCAGAATTCTCGTAAGTCTTTTTCCAGATGTTGGCATTGTGATTCATCAATATCAGACACCTCCACGGCCTCTGAACAGCCTGTCACACTCTGCTGATGTAATCAGCAGGATCTGCCACCATGTCCTGACTGCTTCATAGTGCACCTACATGCAGACTGTCCAGATCCCTGGTTTGGGGAAAATGGGTATCTCCACACTGTTTGTTGTCAACCATCGACACAGTCATCCCCCACATGCCTCACAGGACAGTGCATGAACTTAAGGCAGTTGCTTCTCAGAGTGATCCTTCCACCTCCAAGTTGTTTATCACCCTCAAAATTGTAACAAAGGACATCTGCTTCCAGGTAGACAAAGGAGCTACTGTTTCTTTGATCAACCTCCACATGTATGCTTAGTTCCCCTGACTTGCCCCCAGCCTCCTGCCTATGGTGCCAGTTCAATTCTCTCCAAGATCAGTTTCATGATTAACACTACATACAAACAGGTCATCCACCTGACAACTGTTTGTTGCTGATGGTTACTCAGCTGGCAACATTTTTGATCTCATTGCCTTCTCACTGCTAGGTTTCTCCATCACTGCTGAGTTTCGAGCTGTCTCCTACTGGTTCCCTTCCAGGAACTAGACAACCTCTTTGCTGCCTTCGTGCTTCTGTTTGAAACCGACCCTGGGTGCACAACGGATTTGCCGGCTCGTATCTCCTTACGTCTGAATGCTGCACCTCATCTTCCAGTCTCTTTAGGGGTGGCTGTTAAGCAAAAACTCAATAGCCTACGTGCAGCTGGAGTAATTGAAACCATCAAAACTAGTGCTTGGGCCACACACCTTGTGGTGGTCAAGAAATCCAGTGGCTCTTCCAGCCGGATGGAAATCGACGATTAATGCTCAGGCACAAGTGTAAACTTACCCCAGCCCGCATCCAGAGGTGAACATTTCTCTAAGCTAGACCTTGCTGACACATATTTGCAGATCACCCTGGATGAGGAATTGCAATGCTTTATGGCTTATACAAATAAAGACGCTTGCCCTTTGGGATTTCTTCCACTCCAGCGATTTTCCAGAGATATCTGGAACTTTTAATTGTGTCCTTTCCTGCTTGTACTATCAAGACGAACTAATTGTCACAGGCACTATACATCAGAACCACTTGCGCAATCTTCACTATGTTGAGTTATGCAGGGCTCAAGTGCCACTTACACAAATGTCAGTTTTTTCAGAAGCAAGTGGAATACCTGGGCCACTTGCTCAACAAAGACAGGGTTCACCCCACTAACTGCAACATTTCTGCTGTTGACACTCTACCCCGCCCCAAATCCAGCAGGAGCTGCAGGCTTTTTCTGGGAAAGGTAAATTATCATTCTAAGTTCCTTCCACAGTTAACCCCCATTATCTATCCGCTCAGCCAGTTCTGGAAGAAGGGTGTTTAGTGCAGGTCGATAATTGCCTGTGAGCATATTTTCACGCAGCTCAGTGATCTGACTTACACAGGAATAGAAAAGCAACTGGAATCACTCAACAGAGGAAAGTCCACTGGACCTGACGGGATACCAATTCGATTCTACACAGAGTACGCGAAAGAACTTGCCCCCCTTCTAACAGCCGTGTACCGCAAGTCTCTAGAGGAACGGAGGGTTCCAAATGATTGGAAAAGAGCACAGGTAGTCCCAGTCTTCAAGAAGGGTCGTCGAGCAGATGCGCGAAACTATAGACCTATATCTCTGACGTCGATCTGTTGTAGAATTTTAGAACATGTTTTTTGCTCGAGTATCATGTCGTTTTTGGAAACCCAGAATCTACTATGTAGGAATCAACATGGATTCCGGAAACAGCGATCGTGTGGGACCCAACTCGCGTTATTTGTTCATGAGACCCAGAAAATATTAGATACAGGCTCCCAGGTAGATGCTATTTTTCTTGACTTCCGGAAGGCGTTCGATACAGTTCCGCACTGTCGCCTGATAAACAAAGTAAGAGCCTACGGAATATCAGACCAGCTGTGTGGCTGGATTGAAGAGTTTTTAGCAAACAGAACACAGCATGTTGTTATCAATGGAGAGATGTCTACAGACGTTAAGGTAACCTCTGGCGTGCCACAGGGGAGTGTTATGGGACCATTGCTTTTCACAATATATATAAATGACCTAGTAGATAGTGTCGGAAGTTCCATGCGGCTTTTCGCGGATGATTCTGTAGTATACAGAGAAGTTGCAGCATTAGAAAACTGTAGCGAAATGCAGGAAGATCTGCAGCGGATAGGCACTTGGTGCAGGGAGTGGCAACTGTCCTTTAACATAGACAAATGTAATGTATTGCGAATACATAGAAAGAAGGATCCTTTATTGTATGATTATATGATAGCGGAACAAACACTAGTAGCAGTTACTTCTGTAAAATATCTGGGAGTATGCGTGCGGAACGATTTGAAGTGGAATGATCATATAAAATTAATTGTTGGTAAGGCGGGTACCAGGTTGAGATTCATTGGGAGAGTGCTTAGAAAATGTAGTCCATCAACAAAGGAGGTGGCTTACAAAACACTCGTTCGACCTATACTTGAGTATTGCTCATCAGTGTGGGATCCGTACCAGATCGGGTTGACGGAGGAGATAGAGAAGATCCAAAGAAGAGCGGCGCGTTTCGTCACAGGGTTATTTGGTAACCGTGATAGCGTTACGGAGATGTTTAATAAACTCAAGTGGCAGACTCTGCAAGAGAGGCGCTCTGCATCGCGGTGTAGCTTGCTCGCCAGGTTTCGAGAGGGTGCGTTTCTGGATGAGGTATCGAGTATATTGCTTCCCCCTACTTATACCTCCCGAGGAGATCACGAATGTAAAATTAGAGAGATTAGAGCGCGCACGGAGGCTTTCAGACAGTCGTTCTTCCCGCGAACCGTACGCGACTGGAACAGGAAAGGGAGGTAATGACAGTGGCACGTAAAGTGCCCTCCGCCACACACCGTTGGGTGGCTTGCGGAGTATGAATGTAGATGTAGATGTAGATGTAGACTCCATCTCGTCCACTGGTTTTGGCCATGGATGCTTCTCCGTACAGCACTGGCATAGTACTGGCCCACAGGAATGACGACAGTAGAGAACAGCCTATTGCCTTTGCATCGAAAACAGTGACACCCACTCAAAAGAGCTATTTTCAGATCTAGGAAAAGACTTTGGCAATCATCTTAGCCATTAAGGAGTTCCACATTTACCTTTTCAGGACCAAGTTCACTCTCATTACAGACCATAAGCTACTACTGGCTCTCTTTGGGCCCTACTCTCGGCTTCCAGAGTGGACTACACAAAACCTCCAGTATTGGCCGCTCTTCCTAAGCTCCTATGTTTATACTATCAAATACAAGCCCGCAGCACAACAAAAAATGTGGATGACCTTTCTTGTCTGTCCTTAGACCCTGACCCAGCATTTGACCAACAGGTGATCTCCTGTTTTCACATCTATAAGAAACGATGGCATGCTATGGATGGGTTTCCCATTACAGCTACTCACATTGCTGCAGACATGTGCCATGATCCAGTCTTGTGGTGTGTCACAAACTATGTGCTTCATGGGTGGCTCACTTCTTTCTCAGAATCTGCCAACCCTGAGCTCCCACCATTTGCCCCTTGTCTCCGATGTTCTACTCGACACAGAAGAAGGTACTCACTATCTTATCATCTTACCTACTTGTGCCCCCATGTTTTGCACCTGCTCCATTGGGTTATGCTGTAGATGAAGGCCCTTGCAAGGTGCCAAGCATACTGGCCATGACTGAATAAAGATGTGCAGGCCAAAGTGCACAACTGCTCTGCTTGAGCTCGGCACCAGGTACCTGCACCCCAGTCATTCGTCCCCTGGAATTGGATCCATCTGGACTTTGCTGGCTCCTTTTTTAGATCTATGTAGCTCATTGTCATGGATTCTCACTTTAAATACTTATAAGTCATCAGCATGGCGTCCAATATCAACAACACCACTCTCAATGCTCTCATCCAGATACACTATGTGATCAAAAGTATCCAGACACCTGGCTTAAAATGACTTACAAGTTTGTGGTGCCCTCCATTGGTAATGCTGGAATTCAATATGGTGTTGGAGTCTCCCAGGCATACATTCAATAAGGTGCTGGAATATTTCTTGGGGAATGGCAGCCCATTCTTCACAGAGTGCTGCACTGAGGAGGGGTATCGATGTCGGTTGGTGAGGCCTGGCATGAAGTCGGCGTTCCAAAACATCTCAAAGGTTTTCAATAGGATTCAGGTCAGGACCCTGAGCAGGCCAGTACACTACAGGGATGTTATTGTCATGTAACCACTCTGCCACAGCCCAGGCATTACGAACAGGTGCTCAATCGTGTTGAAAGACGCAATTGCCATCCCCAAATTGCTCTTCAACATTGGGAAGTAAGAAGGCTCTTAAAACATCAATGTAGGCCTGTGCTGTAATAGTGCCACACATAACAACAAGGGGTGCAAGCCTGCTCCATGGAAAACACTACCACACCATAACGCCACCACCTCCCTATTTTACTGTTAGTACTACACACACCATGGCAGATGACATTCACCGGGCATTCGTCATACCTACACCCTGCCTTGGATCGCCACATTGTGTACCATGATTTGTCACTCCACACAATGCTTTTCCACTGTTCAGTCGTCTAATGCCTACGCCCCTTACACCAAGTGAGGCATTCTTTGGCATTTACCGGTGTGGCGTGTGGCTTATGAGCAGCAGCTCTACCATGAAATCCAAGTTTTCTTATCTCCCGCCATACTGTCATAGTACTTGCAGTGGATCCTGATGCAGTTTGTAATCCCTGTCTGGATAAATGTCTTCCTATTACACATTACAATCCTCTTCAACTTTTGGCGGTCTCTGTCAGTCAACAAACGAGGTCAGCCTGTACGCTTTTGTGCTATATGTGTCCCTTCAACACATCGGAAGCAATGGACGTAGGGTTTTTAGGAGTGTGGAAATCTTGCGTACAGATGTATGACACAAATGACACCCAATCACCTGACCATGTTCGAAGTCCATGAGTTCAGCGGAGCGCCCCATTCTGCTCTCTCATGATGCGTAATGACTACTGAGGTCGCTGATATGGAGTACCTGGCAGTAGGTGGCAGCACAATGCAGCTAATATGAAAACCGTATGTTTTTGGCGGTGTCTGGATACTTTTGATCACATAGTGTACTTGCCACTGAATGGCTTCCCTCCACCGTCATGTTGGATAATGGGCCCCAACACATGGCGGAGACTTTCAAACAGTTCTGCACCTCGAATACCATCAAGCACCTGTTTAGTCTGCTGTTTCACTCCTCCTCCAATGGTGAAGTGGGGCATATGGTGCATACATTTAAATAACAAATGTTGAAAGTGGTGAGTACTCCCACCACTACGGCTGCCCTCACTCTGTTTCTCAGCACTTACTGGTCAACCCCTGTCCATGAATGTAGCCCAGCAGAGCTCCTCCATGGGCTGCAGCCACATACTCTCATCTCACGACCCCACAGCCGACAACACTGGACCAGACCTGCCAGCCGCTTGCTGCTGGGCACAGTTGTGTGAGCATGCTTGTTTGGAATAAAACCATTGTGGGTGCCAGTCACAGTACTTGCCATCCATGGGCGAAGGTATCTTATAACAGCGAACACTCCGGGGGATTTGGAGCACTGGTACACCAATCAGCTCTGTCCACACCTACCAACTGTCCCAGCATTGCCATCTCAATCAGTCTCGGGATGCCCACTCTTGCTGTTCCCACGCCTGCTCTCGGACCCCAGCAGTGGTTTCCGAGGAAGCAGTCAATGTGGACGTCTCTGAGTGAACTCTGCCCTCTTAGCCATTGTCGCCCACAACACCAGGTTCCCCAGATTTGTCTACTGCCTTGTCCTCATCCCATTTTATCATCTCGGCTACTATCCCATAACTTCCAGTTGCTTTATTATTATTTAAATAACTTATGGCTTGTGCGATCTCATCCCTGGTTGGAAGTTATGACACTCTCCCTCCTACATTTGGCAGCAATTCTGGCTTGTCTTCAGGTGGTTTGCAGTTCAGCGAGTCATGAAAGTACTCTGCAAGTATCCTATAGTTTCCATTCATACGAATTGCCTTTTTATCCCTTATAAACAGTTCACTACCCTGTATTCAGAGTCTTTTCAAGTTTACCAAGAAAAAGTCTATTCTTGATTTCCCTAAAGTTGTTCTCAATCTCGTCCACTTTGTATTTAAGCCTCTGTCCTCTGGTCAGCCTTATTGTCCTTAAGCCTATGAAAATCTCCAGTTTTTCTGGTTGGGTCATTCTTGCTGCTCAATGCTTTCCTGTGGTTCTCTACTGCATTTGCACAGTCCTTGTCTGCCCCTACTAGTGCTCCTGTTCCTTTTCCTCCTTTCCTCATAATTCAGCCTGATTCACAACGTTCTTCCCATTCATTTATGTCAAAATTCCTTCTGCACATTTGGCTCAATTATGTTTTGCAATCCAGTTAAAATAACTTTGTCGCCGACTGACTGCAGTTGCAGGATTCATTGTTGTCAGCGTGTAGTCAGCCACACTTAACAATACCTACGCAATAAGCAACACAACGAGCATGTGGCACTCGAGAAAGAACTATGATGGCCCTATCACTCGATCTGCTAAAACGACAATCATAAAATTATTTTAATCAAGAGTATAATTTGTCTTTTTCTATCCTGAAGTTTCTGGTTGTTCTTTTAGTCTGTGCCATCTGCCTCTGGAATCAAAAATAACTTGTAATCTGATTCTGTTCTTGTGTTCTCCCTGACCTGGTGTTCATGATCTCTCTAGTGTTTGTCGAATTGGGTGCATGGGCTTGTCCATATCAGTTACTTACTCGATATGGCCCTGAAGTGCATTGTGATGTGTTTGATTTTGTGTCTGTAACACAGTTAAATTAACCTCTGTTTCTCCTCTGTTGTGTTGGGTACTGCATCACTGTTCCTTTATGTTGGTTCTCCCTTCAAATCTGTGCATTGTAATTGCCCACAAGTACCTTCATTTGTCAGTGTATCATGAAGCTCCTCCCACATAGTGGTTCTACCTGTTACTGTCCATTTACTATTGTATACTTTTTGCTCCCTATTTAGATCAACAGCATTGATATCCTTTCAGGTTTTCCTATCAGCTCTATGAAGCTTTCCTACTATTGTATCTTTGTTACTGTATCTAGTTTCTTGCGTGGTTAGTAGTATACCGATATTTCTCTCTTTCATCTCTCTTACCAGTGTTGGTCATTGTCTGTACATTCATGGTTCCTATTTCAAAAATTCTTTTAACTTTAATCTTTTTTAAGATTCTTAGGAGCTCTGACTCTTCACTTAGCACTTTCTGGCAGGTCTCTCAATCTTCAAGTTTCCTTCCTTTATATAGTCCCTGTGTATGTTTCTTCCACCTTTCGCCCATCTCTTCTTTTTATAGTACTGGCTTTCCATCTGTACAATTCATTTTAATGACACAAATAGTAATATTCTCATTTATGAGACATTCTTCAGGTTTAAACCAAGTGTCCATTTGTACAATGAGTATTTTGTATAATTTATATAATTTACAGTACGAAAATTATTTGCTTATGTTTAGAGAGTGATATGTTGTATGCTGGTGTGTTTTAATGTGTCATTGTGATTTTATATTTATATCAAATATGCTTGAAAACATTTTTGACAGTGTAATTCTGCTCTCTTTTACTTATTTTTGTGTTTGTGCCACTGCTGTCAATTATTTTCAACCATGTTGAGGACCATTCTGATAATGAGATGAGTTCCCAAAATCTGTTATGGAGTGAAATCAATATCTCTTTTGTGGATGAGGAAATTTAATGAAACAGTCACCTCCTTATACTTAACACACAGAGCCTTGAGATTTAACTCATTGCAATCTGCTTTCACACTGAGACTTAAATGAAAACATTGTCTATTGGTGTGGTGCTGCTTCCCTGAACTCTTGTAGGGAAAATTACAGTTGAATATAAATTAAATGAAGGAAGGAGATATTCTGCTTATTTCTTCTCTGTAGAAATGGCTTATAATCCAATACTAGGATACACTTACACAGGATGTCAAGTGAAGAAGTCCCTAGTTTACAAATTTAGTATCTCGAAAACTAAAATCGACAAGATGGGTACAACAAAAAGCATGTTTATTGTGGAAGCTGTGAGAATTTTATAAATAGATTATACAAAAAGTTATGAAATAGCGTAATTCGAAAAGATGATAACAGGTCATGCTAAACACTGTGCATTTCATACAGTATCAGTGTGCACAATTAAACTTGTCCTTTGCAAGCAGTCTTTGCAATCACAATTACACTGTAATCTGTAGTACTATTTGACGTATGCCAATATATTTTAGTATATTGATAACTCCCAAGGATCATGTGTCTTTTAATTCTTTGTTTCTCTGGTGGATTTTGACAATGGTAGGTTTCTTCTCTTTTATACTCTACTGATACCATAAGCAGTGTTTTAATTTACATTACATTCATTCAGCAATGTTTTGTGCTTATAGGCTTTATCCTATAATACATGGATTGTCACATACTGTCCAGGCTTCTCATTTGACTGTGTCTTGGATATGTATTACTCGTTACGCAGGATTCAGACTGGATGCCCATCTGCTGTTTCACCCAAGGTTTTACCAAGGAGTGACATGTTTTTATGCACACTTGTAGCTAGGAATTTGTGGCACATGAAGTATTAGTTTTGTGAGTACATCACTTTATTGTCTACTTTGTTCTGTAGATTATGTTGACTACTAGTGGTTTTACTTATGTAATTTTATTCTATACACAGATATGACTTGAAGATATACCTCCAGGGTATGAAACTGGTTGTCATACAGTGAAAACATAATAAACAGTTTTTGCAGATTTGGACTTCCACTCAGTTTTAATGTCAACTATTTTACCATCTCTGATTTTAAATTGTTTGAACGTTCTTCACAGTATGTACACTTTTTTACTCCCCCCCCCCCCCCCCCCCCCGCCCTGCAACTGCCCGATCTATGAGGTTATTTGTAGTCTTTTCAAAATGTCC
Source organism: Schistocerca nitens (assembly GCF_023898315.1). Taxonomy (NCBI): domain Eukaryota; kingdom Metazoa; phylum Arthropoda; class Insecta; order Orthoptera; family Acrididae; genus Schistocerca; species Schistocerca nitens. Next base: position 74,655,447 of record NC_064621.1, read on the forward strand.
ACCACTTGCAGTACAAAGATGGCACAATCAAACAATGAAATTTGCCATCACATCTTGTAGTGTCTCAAAGGAATTGGATTCCAGTGCCACACAGATTGCCAATTCAAGCTCGTCCAACATGGTGGGATGGTTCGAGTAGACAGTGTCTTTCAACAGGGCCCACAAAAAGTAGGCATGAGGAGCCAGATAGGGTAAATATGGAGCCCAATCCATCCTGGCACCAGTAAATTTGCAATAACCAATGTGATGACTCTATTCCTGAAGTATTCATCAAGAAAGTGAAACACCTGTTTGGTGTGTGTGGTCTGACCTCATCTTGCATGACCTACTCAGTGCCTGGTCAATCCTATAAAGCTAGCTTTTGTTGTGACAAACTGTTTGAAAATTGCAACATAACATTCACCAGTGACCATTTCTCGCATGAAATTAAGGACCAACAATCCCTCAGCTGCATACCAAAGCCCAAAAAATAACTTTGGGAAAATAATGTGGTTTCAGTTCACACAAACAGGGATTATCAAATACCAAAATAGCCTGTTTTCTTTACTCACCACTCCATTCAAGTGGAAGTGCACTTCATCTGTGAACCAGATACAACCACCATCAAATCCTTCATTATCAATCATTGTGAGAATGTGGTTTACAAAGTCAGCACTCTGTCGCACAGTTCATAAAGGTATGACCTTGTGGCTTTGGATTTTGAATGGAAACACGTGCACATCTATCTCGGTATTTTATGTATGGTGGAACGCTTCAAACCAGTTTCTGCTGCAACTCTTCAGATGGATTTCTTTGGATTTTGCTGAATACCTACAGAAACTGTGGCCACATGAAATTAACTACAGTCTGCCTGGGGCTGACTTCCCCCCGCTAGATTATCAGGCACGCTACCTGTTCATTGGAATTTTGTGAAGCGCTTGCAAATAGTTTTCACATTACATTGTTTTGGAACATTAAATTGGGTTTGACAACATGATACGCAATGGAAAACATGATTTCAACCCCTTCCTTTGGTACACTAACCTACTTTCAGGTGTCAACAGAGGAACTGATCACTCTGAGCTACAGCGCACTATTTATAAGCACTACGTATTGCGAATACAGCGCCATCTGTAAGCAGCTTTTCAAATTAAGGCATTTTCAAATTTCTGTAAAAGATTCTTACAGCTTTCATGGTAAACGTACCATTTGCTGCATTCATCTATCAGTCTCAGTTTTCAAGATATTTAATTTTGAAACAGGGACTCCTTCACTTAACACCCTGTAACATGATGCTGGCACTTTCCCAGCAAACAGAAATTCAAGTAGTTTTAGTTTCATCAGAAAAGCCCTGAAGTCTTTCAAGTGGAGGTAAATTTATAGCACACACATTGCTTGGGAGCAAGAACAGCAAGTAAATGTTCTACATTACAAGCTAAGAGTGCTATCTTGAGTGCCAGTTAAATTTTTTAGTTATAAACACTGCAATTTTTGATATTTTAAAGGCAGTCATTTCATTTTCACTATTATGATTACTTATTGGGAACTGAACTTAACCAACAACCAGTTCACAAACTTAATTAATTCATGCTCACAATTATACTCTTCCTAGTCTGTTTCATTATTTTCTGGAATTCTGTAACAGTACTTGATGTCTATAAATCTTCCCTTCCCACTCATCTATTAGCCTATCCCTGCTACAAACTCAGTGAGAAAAAGGGAGTGTCATCGAGATCTCTGAGAACTTATCCACTACCAACTCCCTCCCCTGCACCCTAATTAAACTACTTGCTGCATCCACTACATAGCAGTCAATTGCTGACAGGCCTAGAGCAGTGAAACAAAATAAATATGAGTAGACTGTAACTATTTCACTTTACAAAACAAACACTGGAGAATCCATGATGGAATGTAACAATATCATGAAAAGGAAAGTTGCTACCCACCATATTGCGGAGATGCTGATTGACAGATACGCACAACAAAAAGACTGTCACAAACTAGGTTTTGACCAGTATGGCCTTCGTCAAATATAGACAAAACACACGCACGCATGCGCGCACACGCACACACACACACACACACACACACACACACACACACTCAACTGCAGTCTCTGGCAAGTGTGGCTTCAGTTACCAAAGATTGCAGTCGTGTGTGTGTGTGTGTGTGTGTGTGTGTGTGTGTGTGTGTGTAAAGCTAATTTGTGACATTCTTTTTGTTGTGCCTATCTACAACTCAGCATCTTCGTTATATGGTGAGTAGCAACTTTACTTTTCATAATATTGTCACCTTAAAAAACTTCGTACAATGAATTCGTAATTCCTACACAGCACATGCAACACAAAAATTAAAATTTTACTGTTTCAAAGAATAGATGCTCTTGCACTGGAAGTCAAAAAATAGTTATTAAGATTAAACTTCTAGTGCATGGAATAATTAACTACTACAGCAAGTTTCTCCTTTTGATAAATAGGTACAGCTTTTACCTTGAGAAAGTGGTGATGGAAGAACAATGCAGACTTAGAGAAATTATAAAAAACTTAACTTTCAAATTAACAATTCTTTGTGAAAATTTAAAAGACTAAAATAACATACATTAACATTTTACTCCACCACTGATTGGAAGGGTGAGGGGATGGGAAGGAGGGGCTACGGAATCAATGTGAATAACTGAAGCAATCATCCCACTTTGAGATGTAATATTTTAGGGACATCCTTGCTTGATCTCAGCTTTTTTGTGCCATTTGTAGAGTGTTCACCATCCCCCTCCCCCCACCATGTATACATGTTATGTTTCTGTTAATTATGCAGTAATTTTACAAAGAATACCTATTTCCCTCAAGGTTTTAATATTCTGTCAACACATATCTCTTGCAGATCACTTTATATGATTATCTATTACACAAGATTCTTGTAGAAGTCAATTGTCAGAGCCCTACAAGCTCAACTGGAATGTAAATGTGTAAGATTTGCTTGTAATGATTCAAGTGATTAGGTGAAGTAGAATTCTTTAACCTCTGCATATTTTCTACAAACAGTTTAGACAACTGACTCATGCTACATGGCAACTCATTACATTTGAAGCACATCATCAAAATCTGCACGCACGGTAATACTGAACAACTTATTACACTTTTTAATGTACCAGTCACATAAAAGGCAAGAACCAATTTGTTTCTGATTCCCTGTTATTCAGCTACACTAAATGCAAAATTTTCCAGACTTACAGATTGGTGATCATGAGTGACCAAGTTTCTGCATAGAGGATGATAAGGAACAATTAACTTTTTGAGAATGATAGAAGTCAGTTCAGTGCTGAAAATAAGTAATTACAAGGAACCATTACTGAGACATTTAAGTGGATAGTACAGCTAAAATAATGCCTCTTTACCTTTACCATCATCTTCTTCATCACTCTGAATTATATTCCTTTGCCTTATACTTCCTTTTGTTATTACTTCATCACTATCTGCGGGAGATGATGTGACACATTCTTTTTCCGATACTGTCACCTTTCCTGAATTCTCATTATCTTTTTCACTACCTGAAGAAATGTAATGATAAACACAATTTTTAATCAGAAACTTAAATAAAGCTATATATAATAAGAAAGAAAACATTATCCAAACAGGCTGTAATACATTTCTTGTCTGTGCTACTAGCTATTTTCAACTGTTAGTCATTTTCAAGCACTTATCATAGTCCAGACAGGCTGTAATATACACACATCAAAAAAAGTTTTGTATCACCCCAGTTCCCAGAACTCCTGAAGATAGATGTTGACTGTGGACATTGTATCACAGACACAGTCCCTTTGATTGTTCCAGTCCCTTTGACTGTTTAGAGATGTCACTAAACCCATCCAAAGATGTAAACAACCACACATGAGCAGTGTCTATTAGATGGAGGGGGTCCCACAGCCAATCAGTTCCAGTCATTCCAACATGAAGGAGGTACACAGCTAGTGTTGTCTGTAGTTCAAACCATGCCTAGGTGGTCAATACTGTGGTTCAATCGTGTCCACATTGTTACTTTCTGCCGGGAAGAGCTCTCAACAAGGGCAGTGTGTAGGCGTCTCGGAGTGAACCAAAGCGGTGTTGTTCAGACATGGAGTAGATACAGAGAGGAACTGTTGATGACATGCCTCGCTCCAGCCACCCAAGGGCTACTACTGCAGTGGATGACCGCTACCTATGGATTATGGATCGTAGGAACCCTGACAGCAATGCCACAATGTTGAATAATGCTTTTCATGCAGCCACAGGATGTCATGTTACAACTCAAACTGCATGCAATAAGCTGCATGAAGCGCAACTTCACTCCCGATGTCCATGGTGAGGTCCATCTAGGCAACCACGACACCATGCAGTGCAGTACAGATGGGCTCAATAGCATGCCGAATGGACCACTCAAAATAGGCCTCTGTTCTCTCCACTGATGAGTGTCACATATGCCTTCAACCAGACAATTGTCAGAGACATGTTTGGAGGCAACCCGCTCAGGCTGAAAGCCTTAGTCACACTGTCCAGCGATTGCATCAAGGTGGAGGCCAGATCTGGCAGGATACCTTTGGTTCAGAATACAACCTGCAAGCAAGGCATTATGTGCTGGACACCCATCGTGTTGATACCACATAAGCATTCTGGTTCTTAGCGGCACTTCATTCATAAGAGGACAAAGAATTCGTCTGAGGAAGTTGGCATACGCTGCGCCATTTAGACTACCATTGATGAAATAAGGGCCGATAATTGCAGTACCAAGCATTCCACACCAGATGTTAACTCTCCATTGACGCTGATGGTCTTCCTGTCTAAGCCATGGTGGGTTGTTGCTGGACCAATAATGCATGTTCCTTGTATTTAACTGTCCTTTGTTTGAGAAGGAGCATTCATTGGTAAATAGCACATTGGAGAAAAAGTTCGGGTTGGCGAGGATTTGCTGCTGTGCCCACTGACAAAACTGTACACCATTCTGGAAATCATTCACATGCAATTCTTGATGTAGGTGTACATGGTAAGGATGGAACTGGTGCCATGTAAGAATATGATGTACGCTGGTTTTAGAAATGCCAATCTCGTGTTAAAGCTGTCGTGTGCTAATATGTGGATTCATAGCAACAGAAGTGACAACAGTAACTTAGGCAGCTTCGTCTGTGCGAGTGCTACGAGGATTACGTTGTCGTGGGTTGAAACTTTCCGTTTCCTGAAGCATCACAACAAGACAAGAAAAATCTGTTGGGAAGGTGGGTTCTTGTCAGGATATCGCTCTCTGTATAGTTCCACTACATGCGTAGCATTTCGCCTACCTTCATCAACAACAATAAAAGAAATGTTATGTCAATGCAGTTTGTAGGAAGGACAGCCTTTACTGCATGCGTACTCTACATAACAGTATTGAAAAGGACTAAACTACTGTACTAAATGTACCCCTACATAAGAAAACAGTATTGCAATTACTGTTCTGCTAACTTACATTCCCCATAGATGAGTAACATTTCTACCATCTTTTTGTTGGTGTACATTCTACTCACACAACTCTTCAACTCATGATGGTTGACGGAATGACGGGTGTGCATTCTACTTATGTTTACATTTGTCCTCTGTCAACGTCTGCACGCGGATGTGTTCCATTATCCTGAGTACCTGCACTAAGCACTGGGAGCGTCAACATCAATGTTGTGTTATGTAATTAATAAAGTTGTGTTTCAGTGAATGGTACACTGTGATACATTTTTGAATAGGTCTTTAGGAGAGGAAATGAATTACCAAATAAAAAATACAGGGTGCATTTTAAAAAAGTCATACCGCTGTTCATATCTTTGTAAAAAACAAAGCTACAATGAAGGCAATAATGCTGATTGATGTCCCCCTGACAGTTAAAGAACATCTGCTCGAAACATTTTGTAATTTGCATCTGGACAAATAGTTATTTAGGGTGGTCAAGATAAATGGGACACCATGTATATGACATTTATAAGAAGGCTATATTCCAGTGCTCCCTGCCGCCGTTGGATAAGCAGCTGCAGCAGCAAGTCGTATACTCCTAGCTCACTCATTTGTTACATAGTTTAATTCTTAATTTCTTTGCGTGTTTTTGGTACTTGCATTGTTTGATACATAAATTTCGGGCGTATTATAGTATTTGAGAGTTGCAGCATCACGTTTTAGTACCTGAATAGTGTAAATTCGCGTAGTCGTTTGTCTTTTGTTTTTGTTTTGAACGGCCAGTGTCGGTTGGTCACAGTCAGTGTGCTCCCTGCCGCCGTTGGATAACCAGCTGCAGCAGCAAGTCGTATACTCCTAGCTCACTCATTTGTTACATAGTTTAATTCTTAATTTCTTTGCGTGTTTTTGGTACTTGCATTGTTTGATACATAAATTTCGGGCGTATTATAGTATTTGAGAGTTGTAGCATCGCGTTTTAGTACCTGAATAGTGTAAAATCGCGTAGTCTCCTTCCGCCGACGAGCAGTGTGTCAGCAGTGCGCAAGTAGCAACATTACTGCATTTACTAGGCAATCTTGTATTTTAATAACCGTTTAAATTTTGTCGATTTGTTTGCGCTCTCTGTAGATTAGTTCAGACGTTCTTTGCAAAACAGTTTTTAGCATGGATAGGGACTGCAACTGCTGTGTTCGGATGCAGGCTGAGTTGGCATCCCTTCGCTCCCAGCTTCAGGCAGTGTTGGCTACGGTCACACAGCTTGAGGCTGTTGCCAATGGGCATCACTGTGGGGGCCCGGATGGGGGTTTGTCGGGGACGGCCAGCTCGTCCCACGCATCCCCCGATCGGACTAGGACTGTGGTTGCCCGGGATACTGCCCACATTGAGGCTGATCCCTCACCTGTGGTAGAGTGGGAGGTCGACTCGAGGTGTGGCAGGGGGCGAAAGACATTCCGGAGGGCTGAACGGAAGGCCTCTCCAGTTTGTCTGACGAACCGGTTTCAGGTTCTGTCTCAGGCTGATACTGATCTTCGGCCTGACATGGCTGCTTGTCCTGTTCCAGAGGTTGCCCCTCAGCCTGCAAGATCCGGGCGGTCGCAGAGGGTGGGCTTACTGGTAGTTGGGAGCTCCAACGTCAGGCGCGTAATGGGGCCCCTTAGGGAAATGGCAGCAAGAGAGGGGAAGAAAACCAATGTGCACTCCGTGTGCATACAGGGGGGAGTCATTCCAGCTGTGGAAAGGGTCCTTCCGGATGCCATGAAGGGTACAGGGTGCACCCATCTGCAGGTGGTCGCTCATGTCGGCACCAATGATGTGTGTCGCTATGGATCGGAGGAAATCCTCTCTGGCTTCCGGCGGCTATCTGATTTGGCGAAGACTGCCAGTCTCGCTAGTGGGATGAAAGCAGAGCTCACCATCTGCAGCATCGTCGACAGGACTGACTGCGGACCTTTGGTACAGAGCCGAGTGGAGGGTCTGAATCAGAGGCTGAGATGGTTCTGCGACCGTGTGGGCTGCAGATTCCTCGACTTGCGCCATAGGGTGGTGGGGTTTCGGGTTCCGCTGGATAGGTCAGGAGTCCACTACACGCAGCAAGCGGCTACACGGGTAGCAGGGGTTGTGTGGCGTGGACTGGGCGGTTTTGTAGGTTAGATGGCCTCGGGCAAGGACAGAAAGGGCAACAGCCTCAAAGGGTGCGGAGCAAAGTCAGGACATGCGGGGACCAAGCAGCAATCGGTATTGTAATTGTAAACTGTCGAAGCTGCGTTGGTAAAGTACCGGAACTTCAAGCGCTGATAGAAAGCACCAAAGCTGAAATCGTTATAGGTACAGAGAGCTGGCTTAAGCCAGAGATAAATTCTGCCGAAATTTTTACAAAGGTACAGACGGTGTTTAGGAAGGATAGATTGCAGGCAACCGGTGGTGGAGTGTTCGTCGCTGTTAGTAGTAGTTTATCCTGTAGTGAAGTAGAAGTGGATAGTTCCTGTGAATTATTATGGGTGGAGGTTACACTCAACAACCAAGCTGGGTTAATAATTGGCTCCTTTTACCGACCTCCCGACTCAGCAGCGTTAGTGGCAGAACAACTGAGAGAAAATTTGGAATACATTTCACATAAATTTCCTCAGCATGTTATAGTCTTAGGTGGAGATTTCAATTTACCAGATATAGACTGGGACACTCAGATGTTTAGGACGGGTGGTAGGGACAGAGCATCGAGTGACATTATACTGAGTGCACTATCCGAAAATTACCTCGAGCAATTAAACAGAGAACCGACTCGTGGAGATAACATCTTGGACCTACTGATAACAAACAGACCCGAACTTTTCGACTCTGTAAGTGCAGAACAGGGAATCAGTGATCATAAGGCCGTTGTAGCATCCCTGAATATGGAAGTTAATAGGAATATAAAAAAAGGGAGGAAGGTTTATCTGTTTAGCAAGAGTAATAGAAGGCAGATTTCAGACTACCTAACAGATCAAAACGAAAATTTCTGTTCCGACACTGACAATGTTGAGAGTTTATGGAAAAAGTTCAAGGCAATCGTAAAATGCGTTTTAGACAGGTACGTGCCGAGTAAAACTGTGAGGGACGGGAAAAACCCACCGTGGTACAACAACAAAGTTAGGAAACTACTGCGAAAGCAAAGAGAGCTTCACTCCAAGTTTAAACGCAGCCAAAACCTCTCAGACAAACAGAAGCTAAGCGATGTCAAAGTTAGCGTAAGGAGGGCTATGCGAGAAGCGTTCAGTGAATTCGAAAGTAAAATTCTATGTACAGACTTGACAGAAAATCCTAGGAAGTTCTGGTCTTACGTTAAATCAGTAAGTGGCTCGAAACAGCATATCCAGACACTCCGGGATGATGATGGCATTGAAACAGAGGATGACACGCGTAAAGCTGAAATACTAAACACCTTTTTCCAAAGCTGTTTCACAGAGGAAGACCGCACTGCAGTTCCTTCTCTAAATCCTCGCACAAACGAAAAAATGGCTGACATCGAAATAAGTGTCCAAGGAATAGAAAAGCAACTGGAAACACTCAACAGAGGAAAGTCCACTGGACCTGACGGGATACCAATTCGATTCTACACAGAGTACGCGAAAGAACTTGCCCCCCTTCTAACAGCCGTGTACCGCAAGTCTCTAGAGGAACGGAGGGTTCCAAATGATTGGAAAAGAGCACAGGTAGTCCCAGTCTTCAAGAAGGGTCGTCGAGCAGATGCGCAAAACTATAGACCTATATCTCTGACGTCGATCTGTTGTAGAATTTTAGAACATGTTTTTTGCTCGAGTATCATGTCGTTTTTGGAAACCCAGAATCTACTATGTAGGAATCAACATGGATTCCGGAAACAGCGATCGTGTGAGACCCAACTCGCGTTATTTGTTCATGAGGCCCAGAAAATATTAGATAAAGGCTCCCAGGTAGATGCTATTTTTCTTGACTTCCGGAAGGCGTTCGACACAGTTCCACACTGTCGCCTGATAAACAAAGTAAGAGCCTACGGAATATCAGACCAGCTGTGTGGCTGGATTGAAGAGTTTTTAGCAAACAGAACACAGCATGTTGTTATCAATGGAGAGACGTCTACAGACGTTAAGGTAACCTCTGGCGTGCCACAGGGGAGTGTTATGGGACCATTGCTTTTCACAATATGTATAAATGACCTAGTAGATAGTGTCGGAAGTTCCATGCGGCTTTTCGCGGATGATGCTGTAGTATACAGAGAAGTTGCAGCATTAGAAAATTGTAGCGAAATGCAGGAAGATCTGCAGCGGATAGGCACTTGGTGCAGGGAGTGGCAACTGTCCCTTAACATAGACAAATGTAATGCATTGCGAATACATAGAAAGAAGGATCCTTTATTGTATGATTATATGATAGCGGAACAAACACTGGTAGCAGTTACTTCTGTAAAATATCTGGGAGTATGCGTGCGGAACGATTTGAAGTGGAATGATCATATAAAATTAATTGTTGGTAAGGCGGGTACCAGGTTGAGATTCATTGGGAGAGTGCTTAGAAAATGTAGTCCATCAACAAAGGAGGTGGCTTACAAAACACTCGTTCGACCTATACTTGAGTATTGCTCATCAGTGTGGGATCCGTACCAGATCGGGTTGACGGAGGAGATAGAGAAGATCCAAAGAAGAGCGGCGCGTTTCGTCACAGGGTTATTTGGTAACCGTGATAGCGTTACGGAGATGTTTAATAAACTCAAGTGGCAGACTCTGCAAGAGAGGCGCTCTGCATCGCGGTGTAGCTTGCTCGCCAGGTTTCGAGAGGGTGCGTTTCTGGATGAGGTATCGAGTATATTGCTTCCCCCTACTTATACCTCCCGAGGAGATCACGAATGTAAAATTAGAGAGATTAGAGCGCGCACGGAGGCTTTCAGACAGTCGTTCTTCCCGCGAACCATACGCGACTGGAACAGGAAAGGGAGGTAATGACAGTGGCACGTAAGGTGCCCTCCGCTACACACCGTTGGGTGGCTTGCGGAGTATGAATGTAGATGTAGATGTAGATGTAGATAAAGATGGTTCGGAAGGTAAGTGACACACTTATCTCTAAACAACCAATATTGTTCAGGAATTTAAAGACAGAAAAGAAGAAGAAAGTTGATAAAAGAAAAGTAAATGCAAATCAGAGAAATGAACAGTGAGAGCCATGTAATATGAAAACTGTTGCATTATGCTGACTTCGCATTTCTCTTTCTATTTTGTAGGTAACTGGTGCTCTTATGATAAAAATTGTGACTTACTGTCTCTTTTTGGCTCTTTTGATGGTGTTATACTGAATCCCCATTTCAAGAACTTGGAGTTTTCTGAACTGTCTTGTTTCCAGCGTATTTGACAAGTACGAAGAAGAAAAAAAAGGGGGGTGGGGGTGGGGGGCAGACACATGAACAATCTGTAGACTGAATTTTCACTTTGCAGTGGCATGTAAAAACGTTGTGTAAGACCAGGACTTGAACCTGGAAAGTTTGTCACCCTGCCCACGTCTCCCTATTACCAAATTAATTTTCATGAGGTCCCATGCTGTATCCTATGAGCCTGTGGCTTCTTTTAAACACATTGTCTAATTAAGTTCTCTTCTCCCCAATTTGATTCACTAACTATTCATTAGTTATTCCTGGTTTAAATGTCATGTGTGTATATATCTCAGGTTTGAGACAACAAACTGACTCCTCCCCCCTATCTCTCTCTCAGACGTTAACATGATTTTCTGTCACTGGATTTCTTCTAATGACTGACTAAGTGTTCGTGATTAAGTGTATGTCTGTCTGTTTCACAAATAGCTGCCAGCTTGAAGAGTAAAATTATTCCTTCTTATCCCATGAGTAACCACCAGTGCACTTATTCAGAGCACTGCTTGTTTAAGATCAGAAGATAACATCAAGATGCTATCTAGGTTTCCCACAGTATCTGAAATGAGCTACATCACACGCCGAATTAAACTGTACAAAGTAACATGTTTTTGTATTCACGTATGCACTCTCCACACTAGTAGGAAATTTGTATCCATTGTTTATTAAATTTTGATACCATTCTTTGTTTCTCTCATTTGTATTTACCATGTATACTATTTTCTCCTTCTACTCAATAGATGACTTTTTAGATATAAAGTAGTAACTAAAAAAAATTAATTATTTTGTGTAAAGAAAACTTATGTTAAAGTGACATGTTCCACATCATTAGGATGTCTCATTTATTACTTGCAACAATATCATGCTAACTGTACACCAAACCTTGTATAAAAATGTGAAGTTTTAATACTACAGAAAATTCTAAAAATTACAATACAGGGTGTCCCACTCAAACCTCCCTGATTTCAAGGACCCAGGAGAGAAAAACCACAGTAGATACAACAATGAAAAATGCACCACATCGTAGAGCATCTAAAGAATTTATATTCCCACATCAGAAGTGCCAACTATCGTCACCACAGTGCAGCATGGTCGCATGAAGTGAAAATGGCACTCCACAGCAGCGCATGCAAGCAGTAGTGTGACTTGCAGAAACAAAATCGCCGATTACTGTGTAAAGAAATTCTCGGCGTGTGTATGAATGTAATCCACCTGATGTGAAAACATTTAAGTAATGGTATAAGAAGTTTCTGGCAACAGGAAGTGTTCTGAAACATTCTGGTGGTGCACGTTATGAAGTTTCAGAAGAGGCAGTGGAGGACATCAGACAAACATTTCTTAGAAGCCCACAAAAGTCAATTCATCAAGCATCTAGGCAGCTTGAAGTACCTTGATCAACATTACATCGTGTAGTTCACCAGCATCTTCGTATGTGTGCTCACAAAGTGCAAATTGTGCAACATCTGACGCTGAACAACAAACCACGCCGACGACAATTTGCTGCAGCATATTGATATGGATGCCAGCTTCCTGGAAAATGGTTATTCTCAGATGAGGCAACTTTTCATCTATCAGGAAGGGTTAATAGGTTTAATTTTCGGATTTGGGGTTTGCAAAATCCGCATGTTGTCATTGAACATGTTCGCGATAGCCCTGAACTACACGTCTGGTGCAGGTTAATGCAGGACAGGATTGTTGGACTGTTCTTCTTTGCAGAACAAACAGTGAATGGGTCAGTGCATCTGGACATGTTGGAGCAGTTTGCGTACCCACAGATACAAGACTTGCAACCCAACATCATTTTTCAAGAAGATGGAGCTCCACCGCATTGGTCAACGGCTGTTTGCAAGTTCCTGGGTAGGAAATTTCCCAATCGTTGGATTGGACGCGGAGGAACCATTGCCAGGCCACCACGTTCACCCGACATTATGCCACTTGATTTCCTCATGTGGAGATTTGTGAAGGACTGCGTATATACGACCAACGTGAACGATATTCCTACATTGCGACATTGTGTCACTAATGCGATTGTAACAATAACAGAGGAAATATTACAAAGAACTTGGCAAGAAATTGAATATAGACTCGATATTCTTCGTGCTACAAATGGTTCACATGTAGAGGTGTATTGACGATAAATAAATAAATTCTCTGAGATGCTCTACAATGTGGTGCATTTTTCATTGTCGTATCTACTGTGGACTTTTTTCCTGGGTCTTTGAAATCAGGGAGGTTTTAGTGTAACACCCTGTACAGTTGAAGACATGCTTTTCACTTACCATTGAAAAACAGGAAATCAGTGATTGAGAACAGAGGAAAACTGTGTAACTTAACAAAAACAAAACAAAAGTCTCTGAATTTAACAGAACAGTACACATATCACCAGTAACAAAGAGTACAGAACTGTATCTGTGGACATCAAAATTATGCTCCACTAAGACTAACCACTCTATGTATTACAGCCTCGAACAAAGTGCTACAGACATCACAAAGATGTAATAGTGGGGGGGGGGGACTCAAACCTCTAATTTGAGAGTTTGGGGTTTTTAGCAGCAAATGTTATAAAGAACTGTAAGTAGATTACATAGGATGGGCATACAAACAGAAACATAACCAAAACATAATAAAAATGTATAATCATGATCATCGACACTGTCAATGCTGGAGAAAAGTATCTCTCATAATTTTTATGTGTATTAAGGATTAAAATCTGGACTTTGAGGATTTTAGTTCTTAACATATTCAAAAAATGTATAAAATTAATGGGAAAGGAGGTATTTAACAGTAAAATGATCAGAGTAGTGAGAGGATAGCTTCAGATATTCTGGAAAGAACTTTGCACCTTGGAAAGCTTTGAGAATAACATGCTCAGCATTAGAATGACAGAGAGAGAGAGAGAGAGAGAGAGAGAGAGAGAGAGAGAGAGAGAGAGAGATTTCATTACTTATGTATTGAAGTCTTAGGAATTGTCAGTATATTACATAGGGGAGTAGCAAAAGTGGCATGTGGAGGACCAAGTATAGAGGGTATCTGTCCACCTTTTCTGTATGCTTCCTCCAACAAGTGGATTTTTGCTCTTTCCTTCAGCTGACAGAAACTGCAAGGGGACTTCAGAAAGTAAGTTACATATTATTATGACAGTCCAACTAACTTTTACTGACTGCTGCACTATGTTTCAAAGTGACACAGATGCACAACATTATTTTTTGACACAGTCACCAAATCTCTATAAACAGTGGTTGGAAAGTTCTACCAATTGTTCAATTCCTAAAAGATGGAAATCTGCTCCTTCATTCCTTGGTCATGGAGACATTCAAGAACTATTGTGTGTACATCCTTATCAGCAGGAAATCTGCAATTGCTGCAAATCAGTTCCTTGGTTGCCTGGACATTGTTGTCTGTGGTCCTTCACGATAGTCATTCTGGTCTGTGCGGCCTTGGTCAAACTGCTGGTATTATAACACTATGGCTGGACAGGGCATTGCATTTGGTCCATATACCACTCTAATTTCATGGTGAATCTGTGTTTGGTTTACGGGTTTTGCTCACAAGAATTGTATCGTCCCAAGTACTTCACTGTCCCACATATTTGAGCATTGGAGAAAGTTTCCAGATGCCACACTCTGTTATCCGTACCACAGCAGAACCATGTCCATAGGAAACCAAGAACATATACTCTTGTCTGGCAATGCAGTACTTTTGTTCTGACTGTGGATCCAATCTGGCCCAGGAGCTGTGTCGGGGGCAATGTGCAAGGGCACTGAGCAGCTCCCATTCTATAAATGGGGAATTATAGGGTTCACTGTGGCGTGCAGTTAACAAGAGGACTTTCCCTTCCATCCGCTGTTTGAGAGTGCGAAAGGCTGGGGGGGGGGGGGGGGGGGGGGGGAAATCTCCGATGCAGAGGCTTGAGCATAGTGCTCAGCAAAGTGCTCGGCAATCATGTTTGCATCGGTAGATAACATGCCAGTGATGGTAACGCAAGGGACACCTGTTGGGGTCTGGTGCCCAAGTACACGTCTGACCTTCATCTAGACAGGCCATAGATGGACTCCTGGATGGTTGCTACCAAAGGATTGTGAGGGTAGCACTGGTCAACAGCTTTTAGGCTGCTCAAGGAGTCAGTACACAGGAGAAATGACTAGCCTGGGCATGAGCGGATGTCCTCAAGAGCACGAGATATGGCCACCAGCTCTGCAGTGAACACACTGCAGCCATCTGGCAATGAGTACTGTTCTATATGTCCTCCATGAACATAGGCAAAGCCAATAAGACTATCAGCCATTGGTGTAAACCACATCATGCTCCGGTACATATCGAGAGGAAGTGACAGTGGAGAGTTGCACGGTTAACTGAGTTCTTAGCGAGATGTGAAAGGTTGATGGGAAGCAGCGGCCTACGTGTACACCATGCAGGTGTTCATGGATGAACCTCAAATTTATGTGGTCAAGACAAGGACTTCCGTTTGGAGAGAAGGGATCGCACACGATCAGTAATTGTAAGCCCTGACATGGGCCGCCGATGCAGGAGATGAACCGCGTGGACGGGAAAAGGAGACGGTAGCTTGGATGCACAGGAGAACTTTGAACATGTGCAACATAACTGGAGAGCAACTGCACACGCTTAACCTGCAATGGAGGGATTCTGGCCTCCACCAGGAAGCTGATCACCGGAATCGTCCTAAAAGCTCCTGTCGCTAGGCGAATGCCACAGTGGTGCACTGGGTCGAGTAAATGCAACGCTGAGGGTGCCGCCGAAGCATAAACCAGACTCCCGTAGTCAAGGTGGGACCGAACAATGGCTCTGTAGAGCTGCAGTAGCGTAGAACAATCTGCGCCCCAGCTGGTGTTGCTCAGGCAGCAGAGGGCATTGAGGTGCAGACAGCACTTCTGCTTAAGCTGACGAAGGTGAGGTAGCCAAGTCAATCTGCCGTTGAAAACCAGTCCCAAGAATCAATATGTCTCCACTACAGTGAGTGGATCATCATTAAGGTAAAGTTCTGGTTTCAATTGAACGGTACAACGCTGACAGAAATGCATAACACATGACTTTGCAACCGAAAACTGGAAACCATGGCCTAGAGCCTATGACTGTCCCTTGTGGATGGTTCCCCCATGACTTTGCCTTGTAGATGGCTCTCTGTAGGTGCCACTCAATAACGCTAATACTGGTCAAGCAGTATGAAATGCAGAAGTTGTCTGCATACAGAGACGGTGAGACGGACGGCCCCACAACTGCTGCTAGACCATTAATGGTCACTAAAAATAGAGATACACTCAATACGGAGCCCTGCGGTACCCCATTCTTCTGGATATGGGGCGAACTAAGGGAGGCACCAACTTGGACATGGAAAGTAAGAAGTGACAGGAAATATTGGATAAAAATTGGGATTGGGCCTCTGAGACCCCACTCGTGTAATGTGGCAAGGATATCATATCACCAGGTTGTGTCATACGCTTTTCGTAAATCAAAAAAGACGGCAACCAGGTGTTGGCATCCGGAAAAGGCTGTTTGGATGACAGATTCGAGGGGCACACAATTAGTAGTGGTAGAGCGACCATGGAGGAAGCCGCCCTGAGATGGAGCCAGTAGGCCACATGACTCCAGAACCCAACCCAACTGCTGACACACCATACGTTCCAGCAGCTTACAAAGAATGTTGGTGAGGCTGATGGGCCGATGGCTATCCATATCAAGCGGGTTTTTACCAGGTTTAAGCACCGGAATGATGGTGCTCTCCCACCATTGCAATGGAAAGATCCCATTGCACCAGATCCGGTTGAAGATGACAAGGAGATGTCTCTTGCAGTCAGATGAGAGATGTTTCATCATCTGACCGTTGATCCGATCTTGGCCCGGGAGCTGTGTCGGGGTATTATGCAAGGGCACTGAGGAGCTCCCACTCTGTAAATGGGGCATTATAGGGTTCACAGTGGCATATAGCAAATGAGAGGACTTTCCCTTCCATCTGCCACTTGAGTGTGCAATGGGCTGGGGGAGGGGGGGGGGGTAGTTCTCCGACACAGAGGATTGAGCATAGTGCTCAGCAATTGCATTTTCATCAGTAGACAACACGACACTGATGTTAATTCCAGGGATACCTGTTGGGTCTGGTACCCATGAACATGTCTGACCTTCATCCAGACTTGGGAAGGTGACGTTTGTCACCCAATGCTTGAGCAATACCTCTCGTAACACTCCTGTTTCCGCCTTTTGATAAGCTGGCGAATGTGGGCATGGAGCTGTTTAAAGGCTGTTTGGTGCTCTAGGGAAGGGTGCCACTAATGTTGCTGTAGAGCTTGCCAATGCTCCTTAATTGCCTCATCAACTTCTGGCTACCACCAAGGTACCAACTTTCGCCAGGGGCACCCCAAAGAATGAGGGATCACATTTTCCACTGCAGAAATGTTCAATGCAGTTACGTGCTCAACCACAACATCGATGGCACCAGGTGTGGGAGAGTCAACAGTGACCACAGAGAAGAAAGTTTCCCAGTCTGTCTTGTTTAAAGCCCGTCTGTGCAGGCGTCCGTGGGCCTGACGCCAAGGTAGTGACAGAAAGATGGAGAAGTGGTCACTACCACACAGGTCATTGTCATGCTATCCAGTGGATAGATGGGAGAAGTCCTGGGCTGCAAATTGATAAATCAGTGGCTGAGTAACTACCATGAGCCACACTGAAATGTGTGGCAGCCCCAGTATTTAAGAGGCAGAGATCGAACCGAGACAGTAAAGCTTCAACATCTCTGCCTTGACCAGTAAGCATGGTGTCACCCAACAAGGGGTTATGGGCGTTAAAATCTCCCAAAAGTAGGAAAGGTTTAGGGAGTTAATCAATCAGTGCAGCTAACATATTCAGTGGTACTGCACCATCTAGTGGAAGATATACACTGCAGACAGTTATTTCCTGCATCATCCTTATTCTGACAGCCACAGCTTCAAGAGGGGTTTGAAGGGGCACAGTTGCACTAAAGACTGAGTTTAGGACATAAACGCAAATTCCACCTGACACTCGATTATAGTCAATACGGTTCCTGTAATATCCCCTATAGCCGCAGAGGGCAGGGGCCCGCATTGCCGGGAACCAGGTTTCCTGGAGGGCAATGCAGAAAGCAGGTGTAAAGCCTAACAGTAGCTCAGCCAGGTGATGGAACGCCACAACTCCACTGGAGGATGACAATGTGAGTCTGGGAAGGCATGGAACATTCAATGAGGCAGTTTACGCCTCAGGGTCACCTGCTGCCGTCGACTTATTGCCTGAGCAGTCTATATCCATTGTGTCTGAGGGTCTGGCGAGATCTAGGTCCTCAGTGAACGGCAGAATCTCCATCCCATCCTCAGGTGCAGAAGTGATAGGTCGCAGTGGTGTGGGTGCCACCACAATTCCCTTGGTCTTGGGGGTCTTCTTTTTGGGTTCCTCTCGCTGCCCCTTGGGTTTCTCTGGCTAGGAGGGCTTCATTGATCCAGTCTCAGTGACTGAGGATGATCGTGAAGTCCTACGACCAGCTGCTTTTCGGCACTTCAGCCACTGGCAGGTGTCATCTTTCCCACCACCAGAAACCTGGGAAGGGAGTGACCCAAGAGAACCCTTCCTAGCGAGAGGAGCCAAAGAAAACTTACGCTTCTCCAGCTGAGAAGAGGGGACTGGTGTCCTGATGGTTGGGGAGGGGGGTGGGGCAGTGCTCCCGAGGTAGGTGGTATGGGAGCAACAAGGAGGGAAGTGCGCCCCACCATCAAGGGGACAGGTGTAGTCTTCTGGCTCTGACAGCCGACTGGAACTTGTGGAATTGATGGGACTACAAATGTTCTCATAGCAGCGGCATAAGAGGAGGTCATAGCCACAGGATGGAGGTGCTCCAATTTCCTCTTAGCCTCAGTATAGGTCAGTCGGTCCAGGGTCTTATATTCCAATGTTTTCTTTCTTTCTGTAAAATCCTGCAGTCTGGCAAGCAAGGGGAATGATGCTCTCCACAATTGACACAGACGGAATGCAGGGCCCATGCAGTATTGGGATCCGAAGGACGTCCACAATCTCGACATGTAATGCTGGAAGTACAGCGGGAAGATGTATGGCCAAACTTCCAGCACTTAAAGCACTGCATCGGGGGAGGGATATACGGCTTGACATCACAGCAGTAGACCATCACCTTGACCTTCTCCGGCAATGTGTCACCCTTGAAGGCCAAGATGAAGGCACCAGTGGAAAACTGATTATGCCTTGGACCCTTATGGATGTGCCGGACAAAATGAACACCTCGGCGCTCTAAGTTGGCATGCAGCTCGTCGTCGGACTGCAAAAGAAGGTCTCTGTGGAATATAATACCCTGGGCTGTATTTAAGCTCTTATGCAGCATGATGGTAAATGAAACATCCCCCAGGGTGTCACAAGCAAGTAATGCCCGTGACTGGGCAGAGGATGCCGTTTTTATCAAGACTAACCCTGATCGCATTTTGGACAAACCATCCACCAAACTTGTGCTCTAAATGCTCAACAAAAAACTGAGACTTCATTGAAACAAAGGAGTCCCTATCATCTCTCGTACATATGAGGTATCAGGGCAAATAAGGTTTGCTACCATCCTTAGTGTGGCGCTCCTCCCATGGTGTGGCCCCTGGGGGAGGGGGGGGGGGGGGCACGCTTACAGACTGCTGTTGTGTGATCCACAGGAAGTGATGCTGTGGTATGCTTCATCACGCATCATCTGTCCTGATGCCACCCACTCCGACCAGGGGCCCTCCTCACGGGTGCTACCCAGCCACAGCAGAGGCCAACTAGCAGGATGGCCATTGCCGGGAGTCCCGATGCCCCAGGGTGACGGGCATCTTCTCCTTAGCATATGTGTGGAATTAACGGCGCAGGCATCAGCAAAGCAATCCCTGTGTGGTCAGGGGACTACAGCCAACAGGGTACATTGTGACCCCACCACAACGGACTGGCTACTGTGATGGATATCAGGTGCAACCAAGCAAACAGGTCCATTATCTTCGTCAGCGCAGAAAACAATACTGCACAGGGAGGAAAATGCACCCGGGAGGGTGACCTTGCCCAGCAGCTGGAGAATAAGCAGAAGTGCAGATCCACATTAACGAAGGATGCGAGAGGTCTCAGCCCATGATGGACACAATGCATCATGCAAGGTGAAACTCCCCAATTGGCTCACTCTTCGGGAAAAAGCCCTACCTTATAATGATGAATAGAAACCACCATCATAGGCAAAACATAACAACAGCAAGATCAGCCACTTTAGCATCGACTGCCAGCATTAGAGGGAGCAAGTCACAAAGATTAAGATGGCGCCTAAAAGCAGCCAAATTAGTGCTGTCTGTGAGTAAATGGGCCACCATCAGGCGGGCTCCACATCGGCAGCGAGGGGGATCCCCATGTCGAAGAATGCGGCCATGGGGTCAGCCAAGTGCGGGCAATGCAGAGCCAATAAGACTGCCACGCAGCCATGGTCTCCTTAATTATCATCAGTTTGTTTGGGGAGATCAGGGCAGAGAATTCTGAATTCCAAACTTCCAGCAATCTATGGCATGTAAATGACCAAATGTCCAGTTTTAGATTCCCCATTTCTGGAATCGGCATCTTGGTGGCCAGCTTGGCCAACCAATCACCTCGTTCATTTCCCGAAATCCCAATGTGACCGAATGTCCAAATGAAAACGACCGGCTGTCCAGCTCGATGGAGGTCACAGACCAGGTCCTGGACAGCCAAAACCAGTGGGTGAGGAGAGCAGCACTCATCTATAGCCTGAGGGCTGTTGAGGGAGTCATTACCAATTAGGATACTCTTGCCAGTACAAGAATGAACACGGCTAAGGGCTAGTTTAATGGCCATCAATTCAGCAGTGAAGACACTGCAGCCGTTTGGCAGAGAGTGAAGTTCACTGCATTTTGCATGTATGTATGCAAAGCCTGTTTGTCCATCAACTGTTGAACCATCGGTGAACACCACTTCCGAACTCAGATACACCTCAAGGACAGCCAAGAAAGGGCGGTGAAAAATCATGAGGTCAATGGAATCTTTTAAACCAAAGGAGATTTTGAGACAGATTCAAGGACTGGGTACAAGCCATGGGGTGTGATGTCTCCCTGAGCAGAGGTGACAGTGGAGGAAGTTGCAGTTCTGAAAAGAGACAGCAAATGTAAACTAAGTTCTGGGTCACTGTTTTGGGAGGTGGAGCTCCTTTCCAGGGAAAAGAACACAGTAGTTGGGATGTTCAAGGAAGCTACGAATGTGTGTGGCATAATTCAGAAGCTGTTGTCAGTGCCTGATAGGTAATGGAGGGACTACAGCCTCGACTGTTCACAGGGCTAGTTCAGAAGGATCCTGTCACAAGTTGGACCCCACAATGATGAATGGAGTGCAGTATCAGCAATGCTGCGGGTGATGCTGAACCATATGAAAGAGTCCCAATAATCAAGATGGGACAGAATCAGGGCTTTGTAAGGCTGCAAAAGGGTAGCATAATCTGCACCCCAGTTAGTGTTACTGAGGCAGCGAAGTGTAATGAGGGGTTGCCAGCAATTTCACTTAAGCTGGCACAGGTGGGGAAGTCATGTCAGCTGGGAATTGAAGACTAGTCCCAAAAAGTAGTGTATCTCAACTACAAGAAGTACTTGATCGACTAGGTAAAGTATGATGGTGACAGAAGTGCATAACACAAGTCTTAGTAGTTGCAAACCGGAAGCCACATCTGGCCTCTTGATATGTGAGCTTGTGCAGGGTCTTATACTCCTGGATTTTCTTTTCACACTTAAAAACAGAGCCATGACTGTGCCTTTCATATGGCACCCTGTAGGTGACAGCTCAGCAACACCCATACTAGAGGAGCAATAATAAAAGCAAAAATATAAGGAGGGTGATACCAAAGACCGCCATGTCATGTCATAAGCCTTCTATGGGTAGAAAAAGACAGTGATGAGGTGCTGCCAATGTGCAAAGGCCATCCGGATGGTGGACTCCAGGTGACCCCTATTATCAGCACTGGAGCAGCCTTTGCAAAAGCCACCCTTAGATGCATCCAAAAGGTCTGAGACCCAAGGAGCCAACAAAGCTGGTTGCACATCATGCATTTGAGCACCTTACGGAGAATGTCGATAAGGCTGATTGGTTGACAACTGTCCATCTCTAGTGGGTTCTTACCCGGTTTCAGTGCTTGAGCCATCGCGCTTTCTCAACAGTGAAATGGGAACCCACCCTCATTCCAGATTCAATTAAAGAGGGCAAGGATGTGATGCTGACAATCCACTGAGAGATGCTTCAGCATTTGGTTGTGGGTGCGTCTGGCCCTGGGGCTGTGTTAGGGCAATGGGCTATGTATGGCTCTGGGGTTCCCATTCACTGAATGGAGCATTATATGGCTCCAGATGGCAGGTGGTAAAAGATAAGAGCTGGTAGTTCTCAGATGAAGATGCGCGAGCATCATGCTCAGTGATAGTGTCTGGATCAGTGTAAATGGCATCTCTTACCCATTAGAACACGCATAACAGAGGAAGGCACTGTCGATAATGATGGCAACGACACTGCAGCTGTAGCATTAAGACTGTCATTTGTATGGGATTAAGATGCTCATACTTTTTCTGGCCTCTTGATATGTGACCTTGTGCAGGATCTTATACTCCTGGATTTTCTTCTCACACTTAAAAAACGAAGCAATCTGGTGAGCAGGGAGAGTGGAGCTCGCTGCAGTTTACACAGATGGAAGGAGGGGCACAAGCAATATTGCATGCAACAGACAGCCACAATCCCTGCAGACAGAGGTAGTGATGCAATGGGAAGACATGTCTGGACTACTTACACCTGAAGCATTTCATAGGAGGAGGAACATAGGGTTTCATGACACACTGGTAGACCGTCACCTTGACCTTCTCAGACAATATATCACCCTCGAAAGGCAAGATGAAGGCCACAATAGCAACTCTGTTTTCCCTTGGTCCCCTATGGACACAACAGACGAAATGCACAACCTGTCACTCTAAGTTGGTCCGCAGTTCATCATTAGAGGGCAAAAGAAGATTGTGGTGAAAGATGATGCCCTTGACCGTATTGAAACTCTTGTGGGGAGTGACAGTCACAGGCATGTCATCCAACTTTTCAAAAGAGAGCAGCACCTGTGACTGGACTGGAGATGACATTTTGATCAGAAAAGAACTTCCCCATACTTGTCTTCAATGTTTTCCACAAAAAATAAGGGCTTTGTGTTATGGTCAAAAAGGTGCCCCCATTGCTCCTAATACAGGCCAGGTGTTGGGGAAAGGATTTTGCCCCTTGTTGTTTAGCCCTACATTCCTCCCATGGCAGGGCCAGGATACAGAACACGTTGGTATCGTACTTAGTTACATTATACAAGGCTATTCCATTTGAAGAGAGTGCTGGGGCTGTGTGATCACTCGACCTCAGGCTTTTATGTTCTAAAAATCTTAAATTAGGCACCTAAAATAGGTTCTATCACTTACAAAAATAGGTTATAAAAATCAGCAGATAGGTGACCAAAATCTGACATTTTATTGTCTAGAAAGATAAACAGATTGACAAAAATCGACATTATACAATTGTCCATGTCCATAATTACAGTCACAGTAAATAACTAACACTTTCTCTAGATTTTCTGTTGGGAAACTGCATCTCTTGTCTGTTAATACCATCTTATATGCTGAGAATGAGCATTCCACATCCCTGGGACCAAGTTGATTTTTTTCTGTCACCTCTCCTATCAACTGCAGTCGATGATAGGGACCAAAAATGTGTAATGAGATTTTATGTATGGAATGTCATTTGAAATTGTTGGATCCTTTAGAAGATGCATTTCTGAAGTAATGCTCACTGCCTCCTCCCACAATTTAAGAGCAACATTCTTAATGTCTTCCAAATGCTCACCGTAATATTCCAAGGCCTCTAGCCACATTCCCCAGCGTGCAAGTATGGGTTCTGGTGGGAGTGGTATTTGGGAAGTTCCTCTCGAAATAACTGGATTCTTGAGAGTGCTTTAATAAAAACCTTTTTGATGGTTGAAACTAGCTTATTTACAAGTGGAAATTCGAGACTTATCATCTCAGCTACACGATTCATGGCATGGGCAAAACATGTGACATGGAGCAAGGCTGGGTAAAATACTTTCAACAATTTAACAGTAGCAGTTACGTCTGCGGCTGCATCAGTGTAGAGTAAAAGTACTTTATTTTCATATCTAGACTATTGGGGAAAAGTAATTTGAGGGCTTTAATAGCAAAGTGAGCAATTGTTTCCTGGTTAGTCTTTTTAGTTCCTTGCTGTAGATCAGATGACGTACAGAGCGATGCACCATAAGCAAAGAAACCATTGCGAGTGAGTTGGCTCTTTAATATCAAAAAGCCGAAAGACGCAAAATAAAAAATTTTAAAGTTTGTTTGGTAGTTAAAGGCTGCTCTCAGACAACATACATAGACAAAAAACGTTCTCACTGTAGTGAAATAGCTTCTTTAAGATATCCTCTGGCCCTTGCTGTAAAAGAAAATTTATTAACCCACCACATGCATCTGAAGTCCACATAGCTCAAAGGAGGACTGGAGGAAGAAACTTTGTGGTTCCGCCAGAGAAAGTCAACACGACTCCCCAAGAAAAGGATAAAATTTGGCATGAAAAGGCATGTGTATGGTCTTAAACACAGCAGATACTGTTGGAAATCAGCACTTACATACAGCATTAACAAAGATGGACATTGGGTTGCAGTGAAAAGAATATTTAGATATTTAAAAGAAACTGTTGATTACAAATTAAAATACTGTAAAACAGGATGGCTCTAAGCACTATGGGACTTAACATCTGAGGTCATCAGTCCCCTAGACTTAGAACTACTTAAACCTAACTAACATAAGGACGTCACACACATCCATGTCCAAGCCAAGATTCGAACCTGCAACCGTAGCAGCACCGCGGTTCTGGACTGAAGTGCCTAGAACCCCTCAGCCACAGCGGCCGGCTGTAAGACAGGAATCTAGAACGTTATAGTGGTAGCTGTTTCAAGTTGATGGGAGGATTAATACCTTTATCTTTCAAGAAACAGAGAATAGTGGCTTTGAGTATTGTTGAAGGTGAGTATATGGCATTGTCTTTCACCATACAAGAAGTGTCATGGTTAAGGACTCCAATGGATGAAATTGAGCCACATACAATTATTGGATATAGAGGATGCTCAATACAAATCGTCAGCATTGACCAATGACACAGGAAACATGCGGCAAATGCCATAACCATCTTGTTCAAAGACTTAATGCTGACATTTTTATTATTCGAATATTATCTGAAGTAATTTGTTGTTCGACACGAAAGTTAGTCTACTTTGGTTATTTTCATTCGCTTATGTCATATGGTATTATATTTCGGGGTAATTCTTCCACTCTTAAAGGGTATTTTTGGCTCAGAAACGGGCGGTTTGGGCAATAAGTGGTGTAAGTTCACAAGCCTCTTGTCGACCCCTGTTATATATATATATATATATATATATATATATATATATATATATATATATATATATATATATATATATATATATATTGGTCCCCCCCCCCCCATGAACCATGGACCTTGCCGTTGGTGGGGAGGCTTGCGTGCCTCAGCGATACAGATGGTCGTACCGTAGGTGCAACCACAACGGAGGGGTATCTGTTGAGAGGCCAGACAAACATGTGGTTCCTGAAGAGGGGCAGCAGCCTTTTCAGTAGTTGCAGAGGCAACAGTCTGGATGATTGACTGATCTGGCCTTGTAACATTAACCAAAACGGCCTTGCTGTGCTGGTACTGCGAACGGCTGAAAGCAAGGGGAAACTACAGCCGTAATTTTTCCCGAGGACATGCAGCTCTACTGTATGATTAAATGATGATGGCGTCCTCTTGGGTAAAATATTCCGGAGGTAAAATAGTCCCCCATTCGGATCTCCGGGCGGGGACTACTCAAGAGGACGTCGTTATCAGGAGAAAGAAAACTGGCGTTCTACGGATCGGAGCGTGGAATGTCAGATCACTTAATCGGGCAGGTAGGTTAGAAAATTTGAAAAGGGAAATGGATAGGTTAAAGTTAGATATAGTGGGAATTAGTGAAGTTCGGTGGCAGGAGGAACAAGACTTTTGGTCAGGTGATTACAGGGTTATAAATACAAAATCAAATAGGGGTAGTGCAGGAGTAGGTTTAATAATGAATAAAAAAATAGGAGTGCGGGTTAGCTACTACAAACAGCATAGTGAACGCATTATTGTGGCCAAGATAGACACAAAGCCCATGCCTACTACAGTAGTACAAGTTTATATGCCAACTAGCTCTGCAGATGATGAAGAAATAGATGAAATGTATGACGAGATAAAAGAAATTATTCAGGTAGTGAAGGGAGACGAAAATTTAATAGTCATGGGTGACTGGAATTCATCAGTAGGAAAAGGGAGAGAAGGAAACATAGTAGGTGAATATGGATTGGGGGGAAGGAATGAAAGAGGAAGCCGCCTTGTAGAATTTTGCACAGAGCATAGCTTAATCATAGCTAACACTTGGTTCAAGAATCATGAAAGGAGGCTGTATACATGGAAGAAGCCTGGAGATACTGACAGGTTTCAGATAGATTATATAATGGTAAGACAGAGATTTAGGAACCAGGTTTTAAATTGTAAGACATTTCCTGGGGCAGATGTGGATTCTGACCACAATCTATTGGTTATGAACTGCAGATTGAAACTGAAGAAACTGCAAAAAGGTGGGAATTTAAGGAGATGGGACCTGGATGAACTGAAAGAACCGGAGGTTGTAGAGAGTTTCAGGGAGAGCATAAGGGAACAATTTACAGGAATGGGGGAAAGAAATACAGTAGAACAAGAATGGGTAGCTCTGAGGGATGAAGTGGTGAAGGCAGCAGACGATCAAGTAGGTAAAAAGACGAGGGCTAATAGAAATCCTTGGGTAACAGGAGAAATATTGAATTTAATTGATGAAAGGAGAAAATATAAAAATGCAGTAAATGAAGCAGGCAAAAAGGAATACAAACGTCTCAAAAATGAAATCGACAGGAAGTGCAAAATGGCTAAGCAGGGATGGCTAGAGGACAAATGTAAGGATGTAGAGGCTTATCTCACTAGGGGTAAGATAGATACTGCCTACAGGAAAATTAAAGAGACCTTTGGAGAGAAGAGAACCACTTGTATGAATATCAAGAGCTCAGATGGCAACCCAGTTCTAAGCAAAGAAGGGAAGGCAGAAAGGTGGAAGGAGTATATAGAGGGTTTATACAAGGGCGATGTACTTGAGGACAATATTATGGAAATGGAAGAGGATGTAGATGAAGACGAAATGGGAGATAAGATACTGCGTGAAGAGTTTGACAGAGCACTGAAAGACCTGAGTCGAAACAAGGCCCCGGGAGTAGACAACATTCCATTAGAACTACTGATAGCCTCGGGAGAGCCAGTCATGACAAAACTCTACCATCTGGTGAGCACGATGTATGAGACAGGCGAAATACCCTCAGACTTCAAGAAGAATATAATAATTCCAATCCCAAAGAAAGCAGGTGTTGACAGATGTGAAAATTACCGAACTATCAGTTTAATAAGTCACAGCTGCAAAATACTAACGCGAATTCTTTACAGACGAATGGAAAAACTGGTAGAAGCGGACCTCGGGGAAGATCAGTTTGGATTCCGTAGAAATGTTGGAACACGTGAGGCAATACTGACCTTACGACTTATCTTGGAAGAAAGATTAAGAAAAGGCAAACCTACGTTTCTAGCATTTGTAGACTTAGAGAAAGCTTTTGACAATGTTGACTGGAACACTCTCTTTCAAATTCTGAAGGTGGCAGGGGTAAAATACAGGGAGCGAAAGGCTATTTACAATTTGTACAGAAACCAGATAGCAGTTATAAGAGTCGAGGGGCATGAAAGGGAAGCAGTGGTTGGGAAAGGAGTGAGACAGGGTTGTAGCCTCTCCCCGATGTTATTCAATCTGTATATTGAGCAAGCAGTAAAGGAAACAAAAGAAAAATTCGGAGTAGGTATTAAAATTCATGGAGAAGAAGTAAAAACTTTGAGGTTCGCCGATGACATTGTAATTCTGTCAGAGACAGCAAAGGACTTGGAAGAGCAGTTGAACGGAATGGACAGTGTCTTGAAAGCAGGATATAAGATGAACATCAACAAAAGCAAAACAAGGATAATGGAATGTGGTCGAATTAAGTCGGGTGATGCTGAGGGAATTAGATTAGGAAATGAGACACTTAAAGTAGTAAAGGAGTTTTGCTATTTAGGGAGTAAAATAACCGATGATGGTCGAAGTAGAGAGGATATAAAATGTAGACTGGCAATGGCAAGGAAAGCGTTTCTCAAGAAGAGAAATTTATTAACATCGAGTATAGATTTAGGTGTCAGGAAGTCGTTTCTGAAAGTGTTTGTATGGAGTGTAGCCATGTATGGAAGTGAGACATGGACGATAACTAGTTTGGACAAGAAGAGAATAGAAGCTTTCGAAATGTGGTGCTACAGAAGAATGCTGAAGGTAAGGTGGGTAGATCACGTAACTAATGAGGAGGTATTGAATAGGATTGGGGAGAAGAGAAGTTTGTGGCACAACTTGACTAGAAGAAGGGATCGGTTGGTAGGACATGTTTTGAGGCATCAAGGGATCACAAATTTAGCATTGGAGGGCAGCGTGGAGGGTAAAAATCGTAGAGGGAGACCAAGAGATGAATACACTAAGCAGATTCAGAAGGATGTAGGTTGCAGTAGGTACTGGGAGATGAAGAAGCTTGCACAGGATAGAGTAGCATGGAGAGCTGCATCAAACCAGTCTCAGGACTGAAGACCACAACAACAACATATATTGGTCTTTAAATATGTCTGCTTGTGTCTGTATATGTGTGGATGGATATGTGTGTGTGTGCACGAGTGTATACCCGACCTTTTTTCCCCCTAAGGTAAGTCTTTCCACTCCCGGGATTGGAATGACTCCTTACCCTCTCCCTTAAAACCCATATCCTTTCGTCTTTCCCTCTCCTTCCCTCTTTCCTGATGAGGCAACAGTTTGTTGCGAAAGCTCGAATTTTGTGTGTATGTCTGTGTGTCTGTCGACCTGCCAGCACTTTCATTTGGTAAGTCACATCATCTTTGTATATATTAACAATATCAGCTTATTCCCAAGAAGAAGCAGATTTCACTCAGTTAATACTCCGCAGAAATCCAACCTGCATTCGGATCAGACTTCTGTAACTCTTTTGCAGAAAGATGTGCAGTACACTGTTGCATCCATTTTCAATAAGCTACCACAAGTATTCGAAAATCTTAGCAGTAATCCACGAGCTTTCAAATCAAAACTGAAGAGTTTTCTCGTGGGTCACTCCTCCTATTCTGTTGAGGAGTTCCTTGAAAAATTAAGCTGAGTCTTATGTTATATTGTTGATTGTGTTTACTTAAATTTATGGCTTGACTTTTTTTGGGTTCATGAACATTTTATTTTTATCTGTTATTACTTTTATGTTGTAATTTCATGTACTGACACGTTCCATGACATTGGAGATTTGGTCCTCAATTTGGTCCTACGGAACTTGACGTGCAAATAAATAAAGAAAAAATTTAAAACTACATGATGTTATTGGCATTTTTTCCCCCAAATTGGCTAAGGTTCGGATCAGTCTGTCATCCGAATCAGGTTTTTTTATCATCACATTCCTGGGCTTCAACTAAAATTCAAAATGTCACCTTCCACCTAACCTAGACTTCAGCAAAGCTATAGATCAGTCTCTCACCACAAACAGTTTTTTTACCTGTCACACTCACTGGCTTTGCCAACTAACAAACAGACTGGATATATGCACCAATAGGTGATGTAACAGCAGCCACTGACATTACATCACTGGCCAAAGTTGACAACTCTTATCAAACATTCCTCTCAACCCCGATTATTGAGCCGATCAACATGTTTTTGTGACAATGCGGGAGCAACCAAGCTAGCTCACAACCAAATAAAAAGTGTAAAATCCAAGCACATTGATATGGTGCACCATTTAATTAGGTATCATCTAAAACAGAAGGATATTACTATAAACTATTTTTGTACAGAGGAAATGCTTTCCAATTTATTGACCAAGCCACTCAGTAAAGACAAATTTCAGAAACTCGTAAAACCGTATCGTTTAACAACATAACATTCCATGTACTGTGCTCTGAGATGGTGCAGAGTTCAAAGATTATTGTGAGCACATGAAAATTTTGTTCAAAGGGAAGTCTTAGGATACTGTCTATAAAATATTTGTCATGTTGGGAGTGAGTTTATATGTACAGATCTCTCTGTTTGTTATATGCATTCCCAGGCATCTATGCTAGATGTTCTGTGTTTGTACGCCTTTGTATAGTGCCAGAAACACATTAAATATAGTAACACATACATAATCAATCATAATGTTTCTCTGTCAACATTATTTTATTGTGCAAATAAGTAATCCAAGATATATTCTACCTCTTTATGCATCACCTGCAAAGCTAACAAGCATTTAAACCAGTACCAATACACTGGGTGCCAGCTTTGTATCTATCTTGGCTACAATACTGTGTTTACCATGCTGTTCACATGTGCATACCTACATTCCTATTTTCTTATTCATTACTATAACTACTCCTGCATTATCCCAATTTCATAATCCTGTACTGACCAGCCCAGAAAACCCATTTGTCTTGCCACTGTCCTTCACTAATTTCTACCAAGTCTACCTCTCTTATTACATTCTCTAACCTATGTACTCGGTTAAAGGATCTAATATTCCACACTCCAATCCACACCAGTTTAGTTCTTCCTGCTGACTACACCCTCCTGGTTTGAACAATGTAACAGAATGAAAAGACTCAAATTTAAGCTGATTAATAAATGATAGGTTCCACTGTCAGCAAAAGATACATAACAAAGATACGGGCAATGCTGCAAAACTATTAATCACAATTTTTTCTTTAAGTTTCGTAAGAAGGCAGGAACATACCGCCTTCTTCAACATGAATACCACATTGGGATATCAAAACTGGGATTACACTGGTGTGCACTAGCTGTCATAGTTCCCCAATACAGTGTTTAAAGGGATACAAAGTGTTGCCAGCCACTATAGGCTAATTCAGCATATATTTTCAACACAGAGACCCAAACTCACCTCTTGAAGTATTGTGCTTCTTCGGTGGAAGTTCAAACTCATCCTGTGATTCCCAGTCATCTGATGATTGTTCATTGTTCGTGGTATGTGAAGAATCTTTGTTGGTCGTCACAACGTTGTTGCTAATATTTGAAACGTAAATTAATGTAATTACTACAAAAGTCTGACAGCTGTTGTTATCTTACAACCATAATACCGAAACTAAACTAACCTATTTGCGCAAGTCAGTAATTCGTTGTCATCCTTCTTATGAGCTGGCAATTCATCACAGGAATCTGTTGATATCTTTTTAGAAAAATATGTGCCTAGTGTCGTCTGCGCTCTTTTCTGCTGCTCTGAAGTTACAGAACTCTTCTTTTTGAAAACAAACTTGCTACTCATTGCACAGTATTGATCGGAACATTTGAACTAGTGATGTCCAGAATGTAAACCACAACAAAACAGTGCATGTGATGTATATACATCAACAGAAATTGGCTTTAAAAGACACAAGTAGACGTACAAGCACGGACAACTATCATACACTATTACACGCTGACAACAGTTTTTCTGTTGTGGAACCATACATGTAATCATAAACATCGTTGACTTTGAGCGCCGAAAACGAGAGCGCCTTTACTTGCACTTCTTTGGTCAGAGCGATAGTTTGTGGTGGTCTGTTTATATTCTTCATAGTTCATTTGTTTACTTTGAATTTTTTGTATCAAAACATTGTCTGTATTCGCAGTTAAGATTATATTAAACCCCCTTTACACCGAAGCGGACACAAGAGAAGGCGCATTCGCAAATAACGCGCAGGGAATTCACTAGTATGCACCGCCATTGACTTGTACCAGCGAATAAACATTTATAAATGAGCTGACGGGAGAGAACTCACATCGTAGTATGAGCTGTGAATGGCTTACAGCGCGTTAGTCGCGATTGACAGCACAAACTTATAACGTGACGTATGAATGAAAGAATTTAGATATCTCAAGATCTGTATGTATATGTGAAATGCGTGGAGCTAGTCCACTTAACACTGTATTTGCGCTCCCAGCTTTCCTTGGCATTAGCCCAAAACCTTGCAAATATATCGGACGCTTTACCCTGGGTTCTTGTTATAACTGAGGAGCACACTTAAAAGCAGAATACTAATTATAAATGGCCAACATAACCTGAAGAAAGGCTATAATATAAATCCTGATAATTAACAACCGGAGACATTTACGTTAGTGACTGTTTTGCATTTCAAAAAATGGTTCAAATGGCTCTGAGCACTATGGGACTTAACTGCTGTGGTCATCAGTCCCCTAGAACTTAGACCTACTAAAACCTAACTAACCCAAGGACATCACACACATCCATGCCCGAGGCAGGATTCGAACCTGCGACCGTAGCGGTCGCGCGGTTCCAGACTGTAGCGCCTAGAACCGCTCGGCCACTCCGGCCGGCTTTCGCATTTCAACAGCTTCTTTATGTGACATAGTGTCTGATCTGTTGTACACTCCACCGTTTGACGTTGATGTCGCCTAAGTTCCGTTCCGTTCAGTTGACATGTGAATCGGATTTTACCGATTGTCCGCTAGGCGGGGAAACAACTTAGCAGTCGCATAGTAAGGCTATGCCAGAATCTTCATGAAAGACAATCTTCGTAGACTGCTTTGAATAAAATTCGAAATGCGCGCTTCCGACAATCAAGACATTTCTACCTCACTCCTCGCGTAAGTGATGTAGAAGTTAGCTTTGCTTGTCCATTGTCATCTCGACACTGCAGACGACGCCAACGTTCCCCGCGAACGTCAAAAACTTCCGAGAATCCTCCTAGACAACATTTGCGTTGTATTCCTTCCTCGTCTCTACGGCTTTCAATCAAAAGGTGTGTTTGAGCAGTTGCCAGAAAGCAGTTTTCCAGCGCGAGAAATAAGGCGCTACTGCGCATGCGCGGCTACGATGACGTAGAACTTCCGCGCTTGCTACTTGCGCTGCTCGTACACTTTCTGGCGGCCCATTTCTGGTTGGACTCACGTGGGACGTAGCTCGTAGCTGAATTCAGTTGTTACCGTCGACCATGTGCAGCAGCAACAGCAATGTTTTGTCTGGGGACGAGGTGATGCAAAGTAAGATTATTTGTTAATTAGTTGTAAAAAGTGTATGTTAATTATGGGTGAGAATATAGAAACTCTATTATATATTTGTTATTTTCAGACTATGATGTGATGGACGAGTTCTTGGTTTTCCATCCACCCCGTACCCAAGAACAATTTCCTTCATGTCCCACACCGGAACCGTTGTGGGACAAGGAATCTACATTGAAATTAATTGAATTCTATAGAATTCATCATGAACGGCTCGGTAAGAGTCGTGATCTGAAGAGGAAACATCAGTTATGGAACGCGATGTCCACGTATCTCGCAAAAGCGCTGGGGAAGACGTTCTCGCCAGCGCAATGCGAAAACAAATGGCGATGTTTGCTACGTTCTTATAAGGGCGTAGTAGACAATAACAATAAGTCGGGGAGAGGTCGGAAAGATTTCGTTTATATGAAGGAAATGGACGAAATCTTCCATAACAAGACCAACATTTACCCGGAGATTTTGCTTGATGGTGCAAGTAAGTTACATTCGATACTTCGTACAGTCATCACGTGAATTTCTTCAAGAGACTTGGTTTATAACGATTTTTGATGTACATTAACGCAGTGCTTTATTTTCTTTAGACGTTGTGGCGGAGGCAGCGACCGACCAACCAAGCGACCAGGCTGTTCCAGGTCCAGTGTTTCGAAACAAAGATAATAGTCATTGCTGACAAAAGAAAATCGCCAGAGTCTGCAGTCACTTGTGGTCAGTGATCCGTAGAAGTAGAAGGGATGGTTAACTTCACGTCGAAAAATGTCTGTTGTAAAGTGTTTTATTAGAGTGTTTCCGTTCAGTCGGAAGATACGTCATTTAGTATCATATAATGCAAATGAACTGCGTCCAGATAATTCGAGTAACTGGAAAGTATCGCCATCATCGAACTTACAACAAGACAGAGAGAGAAAAAACACCGTTCATAGTAGGAAGGGCCTGGTCTTGACAGCATGCGTTGGCATTGGACTGGGTTATGTATTTCGAACAAGTCGTCAGGATGTGGGAATTTTACCTTTTCCCTCAGTGTGTGCTGCAACTATAGATGAGAGTGGCAGAGGAAAGGGAAAAATGACTCCACGATTTATGCATAATTTCATTGCTGATATTGTTGACCAGGTGGCTCCATCGGTTGTCTACATTGAAGTGAAAGATAGTAGAAGGTACGTTTGTCTCGAAAATTTTAGTAGAAGGAGACATAAAATATATTGATAAGTCTGTCAAGGTAAGAAAAGTATTTAAATTCGATAGTATCGAGCATATCAATTGGTATAACACAATTGTTGGCTGTGTTTGTGTATTGCTGGAATCATGTTTATGTGACTTAAGAATGAAAGCACCACCTGTTTATCACTTAGGGAAATACAAATACCTCAGTGTACTTGTAGTAGCTTTCTTTACGATCCGTCTGCTACGCATTCGTTGAGGAATTCTAAATGTTATACTTTTTGAAATGTGAATACGTTACTGAAATATCATCAAAAATTAACAAGGCTTACGTAAAATGAAATAATATACACATCTGCTTAATTTCTCTGCAGTCGACTGCGATGTCGTGAGACATTATTTGTACCGTACGTCGTAAGATTATTTGTACCATACTTCTCTAAGTTCCTTTCATGTTCGATGTTACTGCTCCGTTACAAATTTACACTTGCCATATATAATCCAGAAATAGGTCCCATAATTATCAATATGAGTATATCAGTAGTAGTTAGTAATTGTTGGTACAAAATTAGCCAACGGCAACATCGTCTGCCCTTAATACACGGCGCCGTTAAGTGAAATTGTTACCGCTGTGGTCATGAGTGTTAGATCCCCACCGTCTCCTGCGGTGAATTTTTTATATTAAAAGCCCCCATAGAAAGTTGTTGTAACCGTAACCACACATTTTTTGCACACTAACTTAAGTTGCCTGCCAAAGAAATTTTTGCCTTTATTGAGCAACAAAAACAATATCCAATGCAAAAACTCACATCTCTGCTGTGAAAGCTTCAAGCACTGTGAGACATCGTGAGTAGTTTTCCATTGCATTACACGTTACACCCCTCCCCATGGGAAGTAGAAAGCCATCCGAAAAATGTTGCTTAAAAAAGTGGTTATGCAGACCTGATTATCCCTGTCAATCAGAGGTGGTTTCAGAAACAGAAGCCAGTAATGTCTGCTCAGGTAGCAGGCAGAGGCACAAGGTTAGGCATTTGTAGAAATGGTTATGCTGATTTAAGTCTGTTTAGAGACACTGCTGCAGTCTTGTCATTTAATAACAAAGAGAGTATTCTGCCCTCTCTTCTCACCTGGTGTGGATCGGTGTATGGTGCCTGAAGTACCAGTTGGACGACATGTGCTCATAACAGCACACGCATACAGCTTTGCAAGTTCTGATGCATATGTGAAACAAAGTATGGGGATGGTTTGCAGGTGAATGAACAATGAAGTCACACAAATTTACAACAAAATGTGGTAGATTAACATCTGATGGATGTGTGGTAATCAGGTCGGCAAGTTCACGTGGTATATGCAGTGATTCACCATAAACCATTTCAGCTGACAATACTTAGAGATCGCCCGCATCTCGTGGTCGTGCGGTAGCGTTCTCGCTTCCCACGCCCGGGTTCCCGGGTTCGATTCCCGGCGGGGTCAGGGATTTACTCTGCCTCGTGATGGCTGGGTGTTGTGTGCTGTCCTTAGGTTAGTTAGGTTTAAGTAGTTCTAAGTTCTAGGGGACTTATGACCACAGCAGTTGAGTCCCATAGTGCTCAGAGCCATTTGAACCATTTTTAATACTTAGAGATCAATCTTATATCTATGTCTACCCCCATGAGCCTCCTTATGGAGGCTGCTCCTGGTATCACTCTCTTATCTGCTCTGTTTTGTTCCATCACAAATGGTTTGTGGGAAGAACATGCTTCATGTAATCTGTAATTTCACAGAGCTTTTGTTGTGATCATTTTATGGGATGTGTGTTGTGTGACTCTTCTGGGTTTGTGCACTCCAAATTGTAACAGTAAAACTTTGTGACACACAACCCCTCAAGAAAGGAAACAGAAAAAAACTGAAACAGAGAGAGAGAGAGAGCATCCATTAAGAGAATATTCTCCAACTAAAGGCTTGTTTGGTCATAATTATGAAATTATTTAGCAGAGAAAAGACCTAAATTCTACTTTAAAGTCATTACAGTTCTGGGGTCGACAGAAGCGTCCAATCCCACGCGTCGGCTTTGACCCGTGACGTAAGGGTGTTGTGTGTGACGTCATGACGGCGCGGAGTTTGGTTTGAGTGTGGCTGTCTCCAGTTCTGTTTTATCTTATTTTATTTACTTTTCTGATCTGTTCGTTCTATCTCGTGAGATTTTTTTTTTAAATTTAAAAACACTTATTACTTATTTTAATTATCTGTTTCCTCCAATTTCCGTTTTAGTTTATTATATTTATCTTTCTGATCTGTTCGTTCTATCCCGTGAGATTTTTTTTTTAAAAAAAAGAAAAAAAACACTAATCAGCTACTGAAGCATCTTTATCTTCTATGTGTTGCAGGGGTTACGACCCGTGGGGAGGTGGGTGGGTATTCATGCATGGCTGTCTTCACTTACACGTTGTAGCTACGCAAGATGTCTAAATTTGTTTATATTTAGTTTGCCCCCCACCCAAAACACCCCATTTCCAGCGCTTGTCCCGTTAGTGTCATTAGGCTTCTTGTGGAAAGTGTTTGTCTGTTTTTGTTTCCGCCATATTTGTGATGTCATGGGTCAAAGCAGACGGGCGGGATCGGACGTTTCCGTATTTCCTAGTTCTGTATACAGACAAGTTGTTTATTTGAAATGTAAATGTTATTTAACTGTGTTTCTTATATTGCAAGAAGGGTTAAAACACAGTATTAATCAAATAAATTCTTGTGGCAGTAAATAATGCCATCACTAAATATAATGGCTCTTTTTATTTTCTGTGAGGCTAACTATGTAACATTTCATATGTTAATTATATATAGTTCTGTTTTATTGGGCTTTGTGGCTGTTTTGCAATGGGCTTTCCAAAAAAGTGCATGATCTACGTTGGGTCTGGTTAAATTACAACCACCCTGGTTGAGAGTGTACGTAAACAATCCTGTGATGAAATGCACTGCTGCGCAGTGGATCTTCTGTGTCTCTTCCACTAAACCTGACCAGACTGATGAACAATACTCAAGACACAGTTGAACAAGTGTTTTGTAAGCCATTTCTTTTCTTGATAAATTGCATTTCTTTAATATACTACTAACGAAACTATGTCTGAAATCTGCTTTTACTGCTATTTGTTTAATGTGGTCATTCTGCTTTAGGTCACTCTGGATGGTTATTCCTAGGTATTTTGCAGTTGTTACTCTTTCCAGTGGTATGTCACCATAGTGGAAAGAAACAGCATGCATTTATGTGCAATATGCATTAGGGAAGCATCCAGTTCAACCTGTCTAGTTTGACCCATAATGTCATCAGTATGGCAGGAACATGTGCTTCCAGCATATACATAATGGCAACCATTTTGTCACTATGTACTCATACCAACAAATGCGAACAAAAATAGAGAGACACAAAAATGTCTGACTCCAACAATAAAATGAAACTAACAGGACAAACGTAGGTTTAGTGCAGGGCCGAGCTAAATATATAGCAATACAAAACACTGCTCCACCCAAAACAGATATTACAAATTTTAAAAAACGTCTGACCATGTGATATAATGCTGTAACAATAAAACCAGCAGGAATGATACGCTCAGCTAGTCATATATAGCTTAAATGAAGCCCTCAATACCACAAAACCAACACAAGCAACTCCAAAAAGTGTCATCAGACATTTCCATTTAAGTATATAGCTCAAATGCATCTCTCAGTATCTCTTGGCAAACCATTAATAGGAAAAACCAGAAACTCCACATAACTCATAAAACACAACCGAATCCAAAAACCCCAACAGCTCGAAAACCCAGAAATCCCCATATTCTCTAGATTATTTAAAACAACTGAAATACCACACATATAAAAAACACTCACACAGACACAAACAAAACAATGAACACTAAAGTAATCAGGCCTAACAAAAATATCAGACACACAAATAAAAGAAAAAGACCTTAATAACTCACTGAATACAAAGCAAACACTTCCAAATCCACGTTAAAGCACTGACTACCCAGACTCGAGTAAGCCCCCGTCACCACAGTGATAACCAAGAGCCAAGTGGCACGCAATACCACACGTTAAACTCAACACATCTACATAACCACCAGAGGATGCTATCAAATACGACAATGTGACATCTACAAACATGGACCAACTCAAAAACACCACACCATAGTGATGTCACACAACATCACCATTATGTCCCAGCTCAAAGCAGACAGCTGGTATCGGATGCTTCCACTTATGTATGTTCATAGTCAACTGCCAATCCCTCCACCAGTAGTCACTCCTCTCCAGGACTTCTTGCATTTCACTACAATCTTCTGACACTGAAATAGCTTTCTAGATATCATCATCATCTGCAAATAGCCTTATGGTGCTTTTAGCATTGTCCACTGAATCATTATTATAAATTATAATAATGGTCCTACAACTCTCCCTTGCAGTGTGCATGAAATTACAGTTATAGTTGTCAATTTTGCTATTTTGTTCACTAAAAGACAGTTTAGACTATATCAAATGCCTTCCAGAAGGTAAGGAACACAGTATCAACTTGGGTACCTCCGTCTGTGGCACTCTGGATTTCGTGTACTAACAGAGTGAGCTGAGTTTCATATCTTTCGGTTTGCAGAATCCATATAGATTTTTGGAAGTGTAATATTCATCCTCCAAAACCATCATAAAGTGTATTGTGAACATGCTCCACCATTCTGCAACAGATTGATGTCAGTGGTGTAGGCCTATAATCATGATGTTTACCAGGAGACCCTTCTTGGAAATGGAAATGGCATGCTTTTTTCAAATTCATTGGGTACCTTTTTTTGCTTTACTTCAATAAAATATAGCCTAAATTAAAACCATTATCTCTGTGTCACTCATTTACTTTCTCACACAATGAATTTCAGGAGTCTAAAACATTATATTCAGGTCTATCAGTGGTTTACATCACAATTTTGTTTGTTGGATATAGCCACTTATCCATTTTGAACTTCATTTCACTATAAAGAATGTATAATTAGGAATTATTAATTAAAATAAAAAAATAAAACTAATTAGGCTACTAGATGTTCCGCAGGAACAACCCTAAGTGTAATTACAAATACACCTTTTTAACATTAAATTGCCAAACAAGCAAGAACCAAGGACACAGACAGTCCAGAGATTGTAGTACAAATGTAGAAATATTGTCTCAGAAGTCGAGCATTATCAACTTGCACTGCAAATCAGTGATACAGAAAACATGTATATAAATTTTTAAATTTTTACGACCTGTTGCAGGAAAAGAGCTTACAAGCATATATTTGAGTTTATTTGTTACTGTATTGGTTTCATGATTTGAGGTTGTCCTCCGATTTAGGTCACTAAAGACTAGATATATAGCAAAAGATACTGTGTACTTTCTGATATGCCCTAGAAGCTTGGCTTAAAAAGTTCATGGCCACTGTCTCGTCTTTATCTTGAGTACATTTTCCTATGTTTTCTGTTGGGCACAAAAATCACAAGTTCTTCTTAGATGTTCAATTTGTGACCTATATTTATTTTATAAGCATTATTTATCATTATCTGTGTTGTCAAAAGCATGTCCTTTGTCATTAATATCAGTAGCTATGGCAGATTCAATGGGATTGGTGTACCAAAACGCATTTTTGTGTTCAGAAGCTTCACCCGGTCTGACCTTCCTAGTGTACTAGGCAGTCATTGCACTTTATCTTGTTGATGCCAGAGTTGAAAAATTTGTTTGTAATAGTTGTGTGGCAGTTATCACATATTTTATTGCCAGTGGGTAAAAGCTACTCTTACATTGTATGACCTCAATCCAGTAGCAATTTTCTCTGAAATGGCAACAGAGTAGGGAATGCACACTGTTCTGGTGTGGGTATGGTTGTTGTTTTTGTTTGTCTGTTCCTTCCCTTGTGTCTTTGACATCTTGTCATATGAGAGTGGGTTGAAAACTATTTGCAGCAGCTTTTATCTCACTGTTCTAATTTCAGTTTGAAGCATTTATTCCTCAGTGGCACTTTTTGCTCTGTATAATAGGGCATGAATCTTTCACTGATTTGGAATTGCAGTAGGCTCTTGACTCATCACACAACACATCCCAAGTGCCAGATTCAGTTCATAATCAGATGTTGTTACTCAAAGGCAGCTTATATTCGAAGTCCTTGGCTGTTTTTGGATAGGATGTGTTTTTCCTTTGTAATGGCGAGATAGTATTTCTCGCAACCTAAAATCAGGCAAAATCTCATATTCATCAGCAACTACTAACTGATTAGCCTCACTGACATGCTTTGCAAACAGCTAGGGAAGGTGGTAGCCTGCCAATTATGCTGGGTTGTCAAATCACAAAGCCTTTTGGCCCCCATTCACCATAGTTTCTGTGGGGAATGATCCACAATCTACCGTAGAATTGGTGCACCACTGAACTCTATGGTTCCAAGAGAGGAGAGTTCCATGCCAAGTGTTATGCTCTTAGTCACCACCATCAATGGACTAGTGCCCTCTGCTGCACCATTGATTACCTCCACACTGTTATGTCGATGAACCTTACTTTTGGTGTGACTCTAAATTATACCCTTGGCTGAATACCAGCTCCAAGTCATCATCCAAAGTGCCTGAGCTTGGATCTTTTCCCATGGCTTCCATTTATCTCCTGAAAAAATGCGAGGCACGCATTTCTGTCATAGTACCACAGTCCATCGTGACCCAGAACTCTTACTTGGGTACCCAACATTTCAACGTTGTTCGCACAATCCTACTTTTTTTGGGACTCCTTTATGATAAAAGGCTGACATTGCTGCCGATAGTCATCAGCTAGAAGCTAGCTGCACAGAAAACCTTAACAGTTTGTGCTTCCCACACCTCTGATTGGTGCAATTACTCTATTCTATTCCATATTTACTGGGTCTTGGTTTTGTCCCAGTTGAACTATGGTTGCCATGTTTATTGTTCAGTGACAGCTTAGATTCTGAAATTATTGGACCCAGTCAATCTTTGTGGAGTAGGACTGGCCACTGGTGCCTACTGGTCTAGGCCAATAGACAGTCGCCTTACCAAAGTGGGGATCTTAACTCTTTAGTTCCAATGGTACCACCACTTACTCACTTAGGTAGTCACAATCTGACAATTTCCTAATCATCCAACTTATCAAATTCTTCTTGTGTACTAGGGGCACTGATCACCTGAATTATGCACTTGGGTCAGTTTATCGTTGTAATATGCCTCGAGGCCGTCTGCTGGAACCTCCATCTAACTCCCTTAAATTGCGATGTTTGTTTGTTTTCTCACACCACACCCCTCACCCCCTGACAATGCCCCCCCCCCCCACACACACACACACACACACACACACACACACACACACACACACACACCGTGGTTAGTACCCTTAGTACCCAAACCACAGATTAGGACCAATCTAAGGCCTAAAGTTTTAGTGTTCCCTTGCTGCACCTCTCTTTCCA
This sequence comes from Schistocerca nitens, assembly GCF_023898315.1. Lineage (NCBI taxonomy): Eukaryota > Metazoa > Arthropoda > Insecta > Orthoptera > Acrididae > Schistocerca > Schistocerca nitens. The sequence continues at coordinate 74,697,117 of NC_064621.1, forward strand.
TTAGCGAGTAACGCTCTGATGATAAGTGGGTGTTGTTCCCATGTTTAGCACTTTGACTATAACAGATCAGGGGTGGGACAACTGTAGGAAGGACTGCTCCTGTCACATGCAGAGGCCCAGAGGATTCTCGCCTGGCCCCACTACCTACTGGGCTGATTATTTCTTTCACTTTATTTTATTATTGTTGCTCCAACTGGTGTCCGTTATGTTTTTAGCCTTCTCACTTTTACTATTACGGTACTCCCTCCTAGATGCCATTTTTTACTCTGTAATTGTCTTCACCCTTAATTAGGTTGATGTGTGGTCTGATGCAAGTGATGTTCACTCACCACAGATTAGATGTCAGGGAACTCTCGTCTGTTCTCTGACCTACGTACAAGCTCTGATGATTAGGGGTGCTGTTCCCATCTTTAACACTTGGACTATAATGGACTAACACCTCTGCTTCTCTTTAAATTATTTCACAGATCTGTCATCGATATTACTTTCAGTACCTTAGTTTTACCACACCTACATACTTTCATAATTCAGTCAATTTTCTTGCAAATATCACTAACTACAGTTAAACTATCTCATGAACGAGGAACTGATGTCCTCTCTGTTTGGTCCCTTGACCCCAGCCAGCCATCTAACCAACCTATGTATTGATTCATTGCATACAGATGTGTTCAAAAATGAGATGATGAGTGGTATTACCTTTTTAAAAAATCAGAATGTATGTGTTCTTACAAAGCCATTGTGTTAATCATTTATTCTTTAAAAGTATGGTAATTGCTTGCATTTGAACCATATCTTCATTTTTAAGGAAATGAAACAGTGGTAGTATCTTACAGATCTTGTATTGTTCTTACACAGAGCTTTCTTCCTCAAAGGACTGACTTCTTCAGTGCCCCTGCAGCATCAAATGGGTCGGGTTTCATTGTTAAAGAAGATGGCCTAATCCTCACAAATGCACATGTTGTTATTAATAAACCAAACAGTACTGTGCAGGTAAGTGCTGTACAACTATAATGTGTTGTAGGTTTTGAAAGTTTGTTCATTACTTTGTTTGATTTTCAGTTAATTGTGATGTGTTACAGGTCAGACTTAAAGATGGAAAGACTTACAGAGGAGTTGTGGAAGATATTGACATAAAATCTGATCTGGCCACTGTTCGCATACCTTGTGTAAGTGAATCATAATTTTTGTGAAACTATGGGACATTAATTTCATCCACTTACACACAAATGTAATGTGTCTCAACATAATGCTTCAACAACACATTAAAAATGAAACTACAGACTGCAGTAGAGAGGTAAAATAATTACTTAATTGCTTGAAACTTTTAAACTATAGAATTCAGAGTCAAAATTTCTGGCCAATACGTATCTTCTGGAGGTGAAATATCAGGGCTGCTAACAGGCCCATATAAAAATACATGACATTTATTTTAATAAAAAGCAGTCCAGATTGGCATAAACATTTTACACTATTGCCCCTCTTTTACACTTTTCAGGGGATCAGAGGATTGTTGGTGTAAAAGGGGAGAAATCACTTTCAGAGATAGAAATCTACGTCTGTACTCTGCAAACCACCACGAGTTGCATGGCAGAGGATACGTCCCATTGTACCACTTATTAGGGTTTCTTCCTGTTCCATTCACGTATAGAGCGCAGGAATGATTGTTTGAATGCCTCTGTGCATGCAGTAATTGTTCTAATCTTACCCTCATGATCCCTATGTGAGCGATACATAGGGGGTTGTAGTATATCCCTAGAGAAGTCATTTAAAGCTGGTTCTTGAAACTGTATTAATAGAGTTTCTCGGGATAGTTTATGTCTGTCTTCAAGAGTCTGCCAGTTCAGTTCCTCCAGTATCTCTGTCAGACTCTCCCACAGATTAAGCAAACCTGTGACCATTCGTGCTGCCCTTCTCTATACACTTTCAATATCCCCTGTTAGTCCTGTCTGCTAAGGGTTCAAACATTTGAGCAATATTGTAGAACTAGTCGTATGAACAATAGGTAAGCAATCTCTTTTGTGTACTGATTGCACTAACCCAGTATTTGACCAATAAACCGAACTGTACCACCTGCTTTACCCACTACTGAACCTATGTGATCATTCCATTTCATATCCCTACAAAGCGGTACACGCTGTTTTCCTATGTTACTATTTTCTAATGCATTACTTTACTCAGGTGTTACACCCAGGTATTTTGTACAAGTTGGATGGTTCCAACAGTGACTCATTGATATTATAGTCATAGGATACTATGTTTTTTTCCTTTTATGAAGCGCAAAATTTTACATTTCTGAACATTTAGAGCAAGTAGCCAATTTCTGCACCATGTTGAAATCTTATCAAGATCTGACTGAATATTTATGCAGCTTCTCTCAGATAGTACTTCATTATAGATAACTGCATCATATGCAAAAAGGCTGATTGTACCATTAATATTGTCTGCAAGGTCATAATTATACAACATGAACAGCAAGGATCCCAGCACACTTTCCTGGAGCACACCCTTAGTAACTTCTACATCTGATGTTGACTCTCCATCCAAGACAACATGCTGTGTCCTCCCTGCCAAAAAGTTCTCAGTTCAGTCACAAATATCACTTGATATCCCATATGGTCGTACTTTTGACAATAAATGTAGGTGCAGTACTGAGTCAAATCCTTTTCAGAAATCAAGAAACAATGCATCTACCTGGTTGGCTTGATCTAAAGCTTTCAGTATATGTCATGTGAGAGAAGTGCTTATTGGGTTTCACGTGATCGATGTTTTCGAAATCCATGTTGCTTTGCATTAAGGAGGTTATTCTGTTAAAGATACCGCATTATGTTTGAGCTCAGAATATGTTCTAAGGTTGTACAACAAATCGATGTCAAGGGTATTGGGCAGTAGTTTTGTGGATCACTTCTGCTATCCATTTTTTGTAGACAAATGTGACCTGCGCCTTTTTCCAAGAACTGGGCACATTTTTTTTTAGAGATTTACGATAGAGTATAGTTAGAAGAGGGGTTACCTCAGCTGCAAATTCAGTATGGAATCTGACAGGGATTCCATAAGGGCAGGAGCTTTGTCAGTTTTAATGATGTCAGTTCTTTCTTAACACCACTGACATTAATACTTATTTCATTTATCTTTTCAGTGATACGAAGATTAAATTGTGGCAATTTTCCTGGGTTTTCCTTTGTAAAGGAACATTTAGAATGCTCTGGAAAAGCCAGGCAAAGGCTTCCCAATGCATATTGATATATAATAGTGTGCATAGGTCTTATTTCTAGTAATTTCCTCAAATATCCGGTGAAAAGTAACTGCCGATATTGCTTTGCTTATCCGCTGGCAGGTGGAATGGTACTAGTTAGTAGATGAGCCTTCCTGTGGGCTGCACCTTGTTTTTTGCTGATATTTTATAATATGGAAAACAGAGCTATGCATAATAGAAATGTTATGTCTTTTTAATAAAACATTCAAATTTTAATAATAACTCAATATTTAAAATTAAAATATCACAGTTGTAACACTTATTGTTTTCTACAAAAGAAATAATTTTTGTGTAACTGTTTTGTTTGATATGCCCTCTGTAGAGTCTAGTACTGTAGGGAGCAACGGAGAGGATGTTGTTACGAGTGGCTGATATCCTCTTTCTACAACACAAATGCACACGTGGATTAATACAGTTCTTCATTTACATGAAATGGATATTTAACTTGAATAGAGTCCATGTGTTGTGGCACAAGCTCATCAGTAATAGTCCTCTTGCAGATAGTATCGGTAATCCTGCTATTACAAACTTAAGTCTCATTGCTAGACCCGCTGTAGGCACTAATATGGTCCCTATGTACTGTCGTAACCTGCAATGAACTATACCCACTCCGCAATTGAACGGACAGACGCCAGGCTCAATGGGTAAGAGAGTGAGACCTCTTGGTCAGCGGCAGTGGCCTAAATACATGCCGTTGACCTCGTGTTGCTTGTTGATGTGTCTTTGGCCCCTCTTGTGATAGGCGCTCTTGATCCAGCACTACGTCTTTGCCAACCGGTGTGCTAGCGGCAGTTTACGCCAGCACACCCTCAATCTGTTTCTCCAATTTGTAGAGAGTCTCGAGAGTATTTTCACAACCTCCTTTATATTGCCTCACCGAGCGAGGTGGCGCAGTGGTTAGCACACTGGACTCGCATTCGGGAGGACGACGGTTCAATCCCGTCTCCAGCCATCCTGATTTAGGTTTTCCGTGATTTCCCTAAATCGTTTCAGGAAAATGCCGGGATGGTTCCTTTGAAAGGGCACAGCCGATTTCCTTCCCCATCCTTCCCTAACCCGAGCTTGTGCTCCGTCTCTAATGACCTCGTTGTCGACGGGACGTTAAAAAACACTAACCTAACCTAACCTAACCTTATATTGTCTCCTCCTTCACAGCGTTCCACAACTTAACCCTTCCAATACCGAGAAATTTTTGTTACACTGAGTACCATTGGGGTCTTTTAGTAACCCCAACGGAATTTATTTTTTCTTAAGGATAGTTTTAATAATGGTAGAATAAAATCACATTCCTTCTTGTTTCTGCAATCTAAATAATGATGTCAGTGACATTACATTAAATTAAAATGCCTAATTTTTTTTTTAATTATTAATTTCTGTATAATTTACAAATGGTTCTCGTGAAACTATAGACATTTTTGATTAAATTCCGAATTGACATTTATGACGCATTACACTTGCAGCAATAAATTGCAGAGTGGTTTTTACACACAGAACGTCCACATTTTGAACATTTATCGCTGAATTTTCTACCCTCAGACTTTTACAAAACGGACACCTTCCTCTTTTTTTGTCTGTACGTTGATGGCAGTTCTGGGGAAATAATTTTGTCTGGCTTTCTTCCGACGAGCTGCTTTCCTAATTCTATGAGAAATTCCCGCCTCTTTTAGTTGGTCCTTTCTGCCCAGTCTGGTGTAAGATGTAGCCAATGATAAATGCATTCAGTGCACTGATATAAATCATGTTGTAAAATAATACCATTGGCCACCTTCTGCTCATCCTCTTTGTAGTGTACGTTCTAACCAGCTTGTCCATAGTATCTACTCCTGATTTTGTTTTATTATAATCCAGAATCATTACTGGCTTGCATTCTTCACGATCTTCCACTTCCTTCCTTGAGTAAAGTTACAACTTTTCCCTTTTTCGGACAATATGAAACAATTGAAGCATGCTCTTGGAATTCAAAAATAGATGATTATTTGACTCGACCTTTGGTCTGAGTGAAACCTTGTGGTAGTTCTCCTTTATTTTTTCTAATTGTTGCTAAGAGTGTGAGATTGATTTTCAGTTCTCTCGCCAAACTAAGGTTAGTGAAAAAATTGTCAGTTTTTACATTTCTGCCACTGTTTTCTAAGCGTTTCACCATATCTAAAGTAACTCTCTTGCCTTGACCAACTTCATGAGATTCATTTTCTTGTCGACCAGTGTAAACTTGGAGATTGAGAATGTAAGACGCACTATCACACGCAGCCCATAATTTCACCCCAAATTTTCCTGGTTTTGAAGAAATATATAGCCGAAATGGACATCTACCATGAAATGCCACAAGTTGTTCATAAATTGTTACGTTGCTGTGAGGAACATATGCTTCTTGAAATGTGTCTACCCACATTTCAAATATTTCTCTAATGGGAGCCAGCTTGTCAGGAGCACTGTTGTGACGTCTCACATCTGCATCATCAAATTGGATGAACCTTGAAATTTGCGTAAAGCGATTTCCAGCAATTGCTTCACTAAAAATGGGTCTACCATCCTCTTTGTTCCACAGATGTGTAACTGCTTCATTATGGGCCTTGTAAGCACCAACTAGGATCAAGACACCGATAAAGCACTTGAGTTCAATGGCATCTACTGGTTTCCATTTACTACCATAAACAAGACTACCCTCTTTGTTAGTCCACTTTAGAAATACATCAACAATGTTTCTCCTAAGAAACAACTGAAAAGCTGATTCTATGGAGTCTACATTTTTCACTCCGAATTTTGTTGGACCTGGCTTTACTCGCATTACGTTCCATCTCTCTTCTCTTCCACAAGCTCTTCTCAACTCAAGTTTGTACCACAATTCTTCTTTTTTTTTTTTTTTTTTAGACCTACACAAAATAAAAAAAAAAATAATACACAGGGTATATCTTGGCGCTAGACCCTGACGCACATTTACAAAAATACGATGTGTATTTACATATAATAGTCAGAAATATGTGTTACTTCCTGTTCAGGCTGGACATCTGCGCTGTCCAAATCTTCTTCTGAACTTCTGTCTGATTGAGGAATAATCTATTCTAAGACGTCAGTTTCTCCATTGCTGCATGAGACATCAGAAACTATATCGCTGATATCACTATTTGATTCTCCAGATAGAGGATTATCCTGCAGTAATATTTCAAGCACTTCATTTTCGGAAAGGTGACGAGACATTTTCCACTCAATGCAACACATACAATAGTAGTATCCTCTGGTATGGAACAAATAACTGTCGGCTTATAAAGTATTGGCAACAATCACACATTACAGCAGTATTTACAAGGATAAAACAAAAGGAAATACAGCAACAGTTATGGATTCAAGGCAGCATTATTGGGTAATAATACTGCATGAGAGAAATGGGGTTGCATTTAACCCCAATGGTATTCAGTGGTTCTCTCTTGATTTTCGGCAAAACTAAAAATTTTCAAAAAGTTATATTAATATATTACGAACCCATTACTTAATTCAGGAAAAGTCCGAATATTTCATAATTTTTAGGAATAGGAAATAAGGTATGTTTTACATAAATATACGGCCTGGGTTCATTATAGACCCCACGGTATTAGGAGGGTTAAGGGATGAATTGCAGAGCTCTCAGTACTGAAATCCTGCTAGATGGGAGATACCTCCCAGAGTCCGTTTTGTACAAAAGTCTTTGAACAAGGTTCTTCTATAAAATGACTTGAAGGAGTGTATAATTCTCAAATTCATGAGCTGGAGTTTGCTTGTGCTGTTGGCCAGGAAAAATTATAACTGCATTTTGTAAGATCATATCAGTAGGATGTGCAAGACAGTGATCAACAAAAAGAAGTATTTTGAGGTCATCCAAGCTTTTTGATTGGTGTCATACGAAGTTGGAAGTGAACATGTATTTATAAAACAATGAGATTTTTTTTATTTCCCCTTGTATAAAGGGCTGGATCTACTCACAGCCCACAGCCATCAGCATTAGCTCCCATCATCACTGCTAATTTACTTTGTTTGCCAACATGGCATTTACTACCTTTGACTGTTTAGTTTTGCAACACATTTAAGTAAGTGCAGTTTCTTCAGGTTAAATAAGTTTTTGGATTCATATTTTGCAGTTACAGTCTGTAATTTTCGATTTATCCACTACTGCACAGTCTCACTGTGTATAATCTCAGACAGTTCTATCAGAGATTTTATATCTTGTTCTAAACCTGTCAGTCCAGCCATTGGAGACACTGATATTCTCCGTCTCAAGAATGTTGGCCACTTCAGGTGCTTTCTCCCTTTAAAGCACACCCTCAACAGGAATACCTGCTGTCCTTGGCATCTCAGTGCTTGGCTCACTTTCTGTAGCACTAGATACTACTTTCTTTCTTTTTTAAAAAAAAAAAACTGAAATCAGCTTTTATACTGAAAGTTGCAATTCATATGCAAGTTTTATTCGTGTTCCATGGAAGGAATCCATTTTCTCAAAAATCTGGACCTTCTCTTCCATATTAAAAGATTTTCTTTTTTTTTTCCCTCTCCATTAGTCAGAAAGTACTGATAACAAAACAGTAAAAATACTGTAGCACATGAAGATTAATAAGAAAACAGTCCAAGAAACAAAGGAGATCAGGGCAAATTACTTGGCCTCTCAACTCAGGCACAGAAAGCCTAGCAAAAAAGAAAACAAAAACTTTACAGATAAACTAATAAATTACCAGTAAAAACGTTTAACACTTCAAAAGCAAATACGATGGAACAAGAAACTTCACTGGCAAAAATGCTGCAGGTTTGCATGGTTATTAGCTCATGCTATGACTTTACCTGAGAACAGTGCACGGGGCATGGCATATTTATGATACCACCAAACCATAAACTGAGCTTCAGTTAAAATACATGGCACCTGAGCTTTGTCTTTAATATGAATACAAAGTTTATACACTAAGAGAAAAGTTATGTTTCGGTAAAATAGGTCTAAAAATGAATTTTGTTATCTAACAATGATGTACAATACCAGTAGTATTGTTTGATGTATGTTCAAGTTGATACCATTATACAAAAATAACATTTGATTAAATTAACTTGTCAAGTATTCATTCGATATTTCAGCTCAAAGGCTATGCCTTTCCCAGTCTTAGAGAGTTATACGTAGTTCAAACTACACGTTATAAATAGAGTACCGTTACAGAGCCTGCATGAAAATCAAAAGATTGATTTTATTTGGTATTTTCAAGTCGAGCTGCTAGGTGTGGTGTAAACAGCAGGAAATACAATATTTCAGAAACATAAAATTGAGATTTTCAATACATTGCGAACATCTGAAATTTGACGTGTTCGGAAAAAAATGCGTAAATGACAGCAAAATGTAAAATGCAGGAACATCAAAGTGGGATAATACTTTTTTTTTTTTTTTTTTTTTTTTTACAGGTCTCAATGTATAAGACTTATCTTCAGACTAGAACTCACTGATACCTGTCACAGACTGGACCTATCACAAACTTGACTTCTTTGTGTGAAATGTTTGTACAAATTATAGTGCAGGACTTCACTATCATGTTGTTAATGAACTTAGAAGTTTTTTTAACTAGCTTAATTATTCATTGGCACTTAACAAAGCATTGTTATTTTCCAGAAAAATTTACCAGTGATGCGACTTGGGTCTTCTCGAGAACTGAGACCAGGTGAATGGGTAGTGGCAATTGGTAGCCCTTTGTCTCTTTCCAACACTATCACTGCAGGTGTGATTTCATCAGTGAACAGGCCTTCAGAGGAACTGGGTCTCAGAGGTCGTGACATGGAATACATACAAACAGATGCTGCAATAACAGTAAGCTATTTTACAATTACCAATTTGCCTTTTTTAAGAAGGAGAAGGAATTATGTAACTGTGACCACTGTTGTCAACCATTTTTGTTACTAATGCTGTTTTCACGGGGGCCCTGAATTCAAACAACAGTGTGCACGTTTCGGATGGAAGAATGCATGAAACACGTGTAGCTTTTATTTTCCCAAAATTGCAGAGCAGTATCAAGCCTATAAAATATTGTCAATTCACATTAGAACACAGATCTGCAAAATGGAAGACTGCCACCTTTGTTGGATGCATTTTGCTTAGTGGAAATGAGGCATCATGGCACCTTGCATAGCAGCAGTGGTATGGTGCATGTGCAGGTCACAGTAATGGACATCACTATACAGTTTATTGACCTGCTAAAGTGGCCCAGTATGCTGCTGTTTGTGCCATTGTGGAACCTCGTGGAGTCGTCGTCTTCATCGTGGTGGCATTGCCTGTAGAGCTGGTGATTGCCTGTAGAGCTGGTGATGCTTCACACTCTTGCCCAGCTAAAACCTGCACTGGAGGCTGCATTGTGTTGCCACTGCCACTGTGTGAGCCAACAGAGGTAGTGTGTCTGGGCATAGGGTGAACTGAGCTTTAAAATCTGAGATGCATACACCATGTCTGCTGGAAATCTTGGCATTAACTGCAATGTATGCGGTTTGGTACAGTGGTTAATGTAGCTATCTGGAATGCTGCTGCTTGCCAGTTCAAACCCGGCCACAGGCAGTTACTCGTTATTTCTTATTTATCATTTCTGGAAAGTTCTCAAAATTTCTTATGTTTGTAGTGTTTGTTTATTGTAGAACATTCGATGTTTATATGAATAGTACCACCCTCCATCCAGGAGTTCAGTCCAGTTCTGGCTGTACATTGATGTTTTTAATAAACATGCTTTCAGTGCTCAGTGTTGTACTCCATTGACGATTCTATTTCTGTTCTTGGACTTGAGAGTGGTTACAACATGACATTTTTTGGTAGAGACACCAGGTAGTATGAGCACATTCAGAGATAACTTCTCACACCACAAATGTGACAAGGAGTCAAAAAATAAAATCTGTGACTGCTCATATGTTTCCTGGTCAGTACACATTCCATTGTCATTCAGTAGGTGGCCTAAAAATTATTTCTTGGGCACAAAGAGAGACTTAATCAATTTCAGGTGCAGACATGTAGTCAGAACACACTTCAACAAGGTTGTCAGCTTGCTTAGATATTCTTCAAATGTCTTCAAAAAATGACGTCATCAAAATAGCCAAGGCCATTTATGGTACTGAAGCAGGTTGTCCACCATACATTTGAAGATGGCTGGAGTGCTACACAGACCAAACGGCATAACTTCAGATTCATAGAGGCCTTCAGTAGTTACGAAGGAAGTCTCTTACCCAGCAGCCTCATCAACCTCACTTTCCCAGTAGCCTGTCTATATGTCCATAATTACGAAATACTTTGTTTCTTTCAAACAGTCTGTAAGGTGTCACCAATGTGTGGCAATGGGTAGACATCTTTTTTGTGATTTTTATTCAGTTGTCAGTAGTTTACACAAAAAAGTCATGTGACATCTTTCTTAAAAATCTTCTACACTTCCTCCTGAATTATGTCATTCAGCTGGCAACACCCTATACAAGTCCTATTGAATTGTTGGATGAGTCCATTGTTGATATGTTTTACCATCGGCTGCGTGGGCAGTATTTTCTCCACCCTGGATTTGAAAGCATCAAATGTTGGTGCAGTACAGCTAACACACTAATGTTGTTCCTCAGTCAGGCGTCATCATTTAGCATTTCGATAGTTTCCTCCCCTGCAATGTCGGTAATGATAGTGTGCATGATTCATCAACAACATCGCATAGTGCCCTGTACGGGACTGGTTCAGCTAGTCGTATGCACATACTTAGGGATGAGTTGTAGCTGCTCATGACAATAAGTAATCCAGAGCCCCCCCTTGATCACCCACAAAATATGATTGTTGTTGGCTTGTGGATTTATTTTGTGCTCCTGAGTGACATTTTGCAATTGACAAAAGCTTCACGGTTTACCTTAGTGTATCAGTTGGCAATTGGAACTTGTCTCATTGATTATAGCCAGCTAACAACAGTCCAGAGTGGTCTTTTTTATGGGTGCTTGTCATAACAGCTTCGTCAGTTGGAGCTCTGGTCTCCCAAGGCCTGCAAGGAGACCCATCTGTGAATAACATCATGACAACAGTCTGCCAAAACTACAAATTTGAAGGGCTGCATTCTGTCATCGATAATTATTCTTACAATACATGTTCGTATCTGCTGGACGTGTTTGCCATTTACGGCTTTCAGCACAAGTGCTTTTGTGTAACGCAGTAGTCTTCTTTATTGATGACGATAAGCATTTGGCATCACAAAAAAGGAAGCTCATGAGTTGATTAGTGCCTGGACGGGTTGGCCATTGATGACAATGTCAGTGAAATTTCCCGTCAGCATGGTGAGTGTCGTCCATGTCATCCGCAGCTGTTTGCCTAGCTCGATTTTCATGAATTCAGTGGCTAAGCAAGTGTCTTGTAACTCTGCATGGCGGCAGGGAATGGCTATGTCTTGTTGAAATGCGACCTCATTTGGGTAAGGTGATGGGCTTCATCCTGCAGGTTGTACTGCCTTCAGTTCGTAAAGGATTTTTGAACTGAAGCACGTCTGATGCAAGAACTACTGTGAGCCAACACCAAAGTTTTCAGGAATAGATTGCAAGAAAGATCTTTCCTTATCTTAAATTTGGCCAACTAGCTTGAACAATCCTTCAGTTTGACTGGCGAGATGGGGACTGAGGCTTCAGGAGAATGTCGTCACAGAGGTATACAAAAGCGGATGCAGACACAAGAACACTTGAATGCCTGTCAAGGAATCCTTTATCAGATCCCAGCGGCATGGATGAAATCTCAGTCATCAGTGCACTAAATCACACAACTGCTGAACACAGGGAAGATGGAGCACCATTAAAAACCATAGCAGCCTCTGAAGGAGTAGGAGCTGCTGCAAGGAGAATTCCAGTTAATCAATGAACTTTGTATAAGAGCACCTATGAACCAGTAAGATGCAAATAGTTGCTCAGCATCCAAGCTCAGCTACAGCATTAACATCGTTTTTCCTGCTCTATGGTCGTCAGACCAAAACGACGGTGGATACACTGTTCCTGTTTCAACTACATGATATTCATGATAGCTGAGTGAAACATCTTATCCCCGGGACCGAAGAAGCAATGCAGCTGGTTCACATTCAGACCCTGGTCCCCCCAGGAGAAAGGCGGAGCACTATAACTCCATGCACCGGCCATTGAGATATTGCCCTGCGGATGTGGTCTGGATTTTCACGCTTGTGCGGAAAGTGGGGTTATTGGAAAAGTTATTAAAATGGCACTTTGTCGGATCGTACCCTTTGTTGCTTTTCGGGCGTAACATACAAAGTTGAGTATTGTGATCCTTCATCAAGGAGACCAAAGAACAGGGACAATGTCCATGTTTTCCATATGAAACCCTACAACACTGAAGCACGGATTGATGATTGGCACCTCTCATTCAAGGAAGCTGAAGAGCAGCTCGACAGTTGTGAAGGTTTGATAGAAGGGTCTATCTGTGGTGCTCATTATAGTGGAGAGGTTGTGACAACATGACCAGAATGTGAGGATTTCTTAGTGCTGCCATACAGAGGACATTCATGATGACAACACAAGATGGACAAGTGAACAACAAACAAACAGGTTCCAAAAAGTGACCGAGTGAGAAACCAAGGTGATGTGACAACGTAATAGAGACAATCGAGAGTGAGGTTTGCCACCAGTGATACACAACAGCAGAAAATAAGAGACTGAAGGATCACTTGCCGTCTGGCCCTGTTTATCTCAGCTTTTCAGCTGTATTTATGTTGGCAATGACTAGAGCTATTGGCAGGGGCATTTCACACAAGAAACAGTGGGTGGCCTATCTTGGTGACTGAGGCCCTTCACTGGTACTGCTGCCGCCTTTGGACTGTCTTCAGCAAATTTCTTTTAGGATGATTTAAAATTTTTGGGCTGGGTAACGACAATTTTATCCAAATAAAAATTAGTGGAAGTGGCTAGATTTCTTAGGTTAGTTTATTTAACCAACCTTTGTTTTGCAAAGAATAGGCACAGAAGTAGCTGTGTGACGTAAAGCCATTTCCTGAGTTCCCTGAACCCAGTGCTCCAAATGTTCTTTCACTAGGCCAGAATTATAAATGTAACATATTGTGCATATGTTGGGAAAAACACACTTCTGTACTACTACGGTATTGATGACAAATGGCTGGAAACAGTGTCTACAGTAAAATATGAAGTAAGTACACCAAGCGACCTTATGTGGAATGACCACATGAAACAAATGGTAGTAAAAGCAGATGTCAAACAGATTCATAGGAAGAATCTTGGGGAAATGTAACTCATCCACAAAAGAAGTGGCTTACAAGGCACCTGTTTGACTAATTCTTGAGTATTGTACTCTTACCATGTAGGACTGATAGAAGAGAGAATGGTAGAGAATCTAATGTAGACTGGCATGTTTTGTCACAGAATTGTTTAGTTGGTGTAAGGGCATTATGAAGATACTCAACAAACTCTAGTGGAAGATGTTACAAGAGAGACATTGTGCATCATGGAGAGGTTTACTTATGAAGGAAGGTTCAAGAGAGTGGTTTCTGGGAAGTCAGACAACATATTACTTCCTCCCACTCACATCTTGCGAAATCACTATAAAGATCAAATTTGAGAAATTAAAACTACCGCAGAGACAGTCATTGTTCCCACGTACCATTTGCAAGTGGAACACTAAAGGGGGATCAGTTAGTGATACCAGTATCCTCCACTTCACACCATCTGGTGGCTTCTGGAGTTCTGATGTAAATGTAGAAGATTTATTTATTACTTATTTGGTTTAGTTGATATCCACCTATTAAGCAGATACTCTGTTTATACAAACAGGGTACATATTCTGATATAATCATCCATAACAAAATTGAAATTAAATGTTAATGTGATAGATCCAGGACTTCCCATTGTTTGATATTAATGTGATAGACGTATTTACATGTATAACAATTCAAAACAAATGTTACTAAATACTTATGTGCCTGTGTCTTGCAGATATGTTCCTATAATGTGATAAATCCACATACCATTTGTATTTAATAGAACAGTGATATATGTCAGCAGTGGAATCTTCAGCTGATTCAGCTTGTGATATAGTTTCGTTTGCTGTATCTGATGCTTGGTGCATGCTAGTATTACCATGATTTAAGCCAGCTTCCCCTTCATTTTCATGACTAGACATTGGTGAATCAATAAATTTTATGAAGATGACTGGGGTAACATCCATATCCTGACCACATTCTTATTATGGAGCTCTAGTGCTGTTTACTCATTCAGACTCCAGTAAGCCACAGTTTCGTTAGCAGTTTCAGTTGAATATGACCATAAAATCTTCCTTTGTTTCTTGGGGTAACTGTCCACTCCTTATTCCATTCTTCCTGTGCTTGGTGGCGTGATTTTACAAACAACATTCATTGAGATATGCCTCGGGTTCTTTAACATACCGGACGACAATTTCGTTTCCAGTTATGCCTTTATGTCCTTTGGGTCTCAAGAAGTTTACATCAGTATCAACTTTTATTGCAACATGAATCAGACTCACAATATTCTGTATGTAATCAGTTATGGTTACATTCCAATATAAAGTTTCCTTCTTATGGAGACTACCTTAAGAGTCTGTTAAGATTAAAACTTTGTCAGATTCATGTCTTTTTCTGTACGTAGTCATGTCATAAATTGCTAATATTTCGACAGTATAAATGGACAGTTCAGTAAATACAGCATACCTCCTCGTAGTATTTGTTAATGGGCAATAGAGCATGTACCGTTTCTTCTAACAACTTGTAGCCATCTGTGTAAATTTAGATGTAATTTCATCACCTGTTTTCTGTGACAAAATTGTCTGTCTGTTCTTGGTATTGCTTTTCAAGGTTGGCAGGTAAAATATCTTGTTGCCCAAGGAAGCTGACCTGTATGGACAGATGCATTCCTGAATCGCGCGGTCTTGAAATAGTGATGTAACTGGGGTCCATTTGTCATTTTACAATTTGTAGTCAAATGTAAACGAGATACATGGAATGAAAGTAAGCAAACTTTTCGTTGTTTCAAAATTAATTGCCACAGCTGTTAATATATTTATCCCACTGTGATACAAGACAGTCAGTGCCTTCATGGAAAAGTGTTTGTGGTTGCCTACCAAACCATGATTGTACACAGGAGTGTACCTTTTCAGCCGAAGCAAATTGATGGCTGTGAATTTCTTTCTTCAGCACTCCAAAAATATGGAAATTGTATGAGTAGAGACCAGGACAGCATAGTTCCAACAATCTTGACAATGTGTAGACCCTTCTGGGCATGATCATGTTTTCATGGACAATCACAAACATTTTTCCATGAAGGAATTGACTGTCTTGTCACACATGGGATAAATGTATTGACAGTTATGGCAATTACTTTTGAAATAATAAACAGTTTACTTAATTTTTTTCAATCTCTCTCATTTTCATTTGACTGCCCCTTATGCTAAGTATTTTTATGCTAAACACTGTTGTTGAATGTAGAGTGGCATGTCTTTTCTTTCTGCAAGGGGTGTGTTGGTCAGTGATGTCGACATAGTATCCAAGCACATTCTCATCACTCTGTATTGTAGTTATGTCATCAGATTTCTTTAATACATATTTTGTCACATACCCATAGGATGACATCCATGGCCAAGCAACTTGAGTCTAACAGTGAATCCTCCAACAGCCCTGACTATGATATGATAGGCTTCTAGCGACTGAAGAGTTGGGAGGACACAAGTTGTAGAATGGTGATGGTCTACCACTGTGATGTAAAGCCCTATATCTCTCCCCTAATCCGGTGCTTTAAATGCTGGAAGTTCAGACATATGTCTTTCCGCTGTACTTCCAACGTCACATCTTGAGATTGCGGATGCCCATCACATCCCAATACTCCATGTGTCCTGCCTCCCATCTGGACCGACTGACCTACACTGAGGCTAAAAGAAAATTTGAATGCTTACATCCTGTATGTACAACTTCGTCTTACAACGCCACTGCAACAATTCTAGCCCCATCAGCTCCACCAACCCCAGTCACCTCTCAAGAGTCAGAAGACTGCACCTGCCCCCTTGACCCCCTTGATGGTGGGTGGCACTTCCCTCCCTGTTGCTGCTGCACCACCTACTTCGGGAGGAACCCCCCCCCCCCCCTCTCCTCCCCGACCATCAGGGATATCAGTCCCCACTTTTACACTGGAGAAGCATAAGTCTTGGTTGGCTCCTCTCGATACGAAGGGGTCCCTTGGGTCACTCCCTTACCAGGTTTCTGCTAGTGGAAAAGATGACACCCACCAGTGGCTGAAGAGCCCAAAGGCAGCTGGTCGTAGGACTTCATGCTCATTCTCAGTCCTGGAGACTGAATCTGTGCAGTCCTCCCAGCCAGGGAAACCCAAGGAGCAGCGAGAGAAATCCAAAAGGAAGATCCTCAATACCAAGGGAACTGCGGTGGCACCCACACCACCGCTACCTACAAGCTCTGCGACTGCGGATGAAGTGGAGATTTTGGTGTCTGCTGAGGACCTAGATCTCCCCAGACATTCAGGCACTATGGATATAGACTGCTCAGGCAACAAGTCAGTGACAGCAGGTGACCCTGAGGCATAAACTGCCTCATTGAATGTTCCATGCCTTCCCAGTCTCATGATGATGTCATCCTTCAGTGGAATTCCGACAGTTTTTTCCACCACCTGGCTGAGCTACGGCAACTGTTAAGCTTTACACCTGCTTTCTGCATTGCCCTCCAGGAAACCTTGTTCCCAACAATGCGGACCCCTGCCCTCCATGGCTATAAGGTATATTACAGGAATCGTAGTGACTATAATCGAGTGTCAGGTGGAGTTGGCGTTTATATCCTAAACTCAGTCTGTAGTGAAACTGTGCTCCTTCAAACTCCTCTTGAAGCTGTGGCTGTCAGAATAAGGATGACACAGGAAATAACTGTCTGCAATGTAGATCTTCCTCCAGATGGTGCAGTACCCCTGAATGTATTAGGTGCACTCCCTAAAATACTTTTGGGAGATTTTAATCATGCTTACTGGCTGAGGCAGAGATGTCGAAACTTTACTGTCTTAGTTCGACCTCTACCTCTTAAATACTGGGGCTTCCACACATTTCAGTGTGTCTCACGGTAGTTACTCGGCCATTGAGTTATCACTTTGCAGCCCAGGACTTCTCCCATCTATCCGCTGGAGAGCACATGACGGCGTGTGGTAGTGGCCACTTCCCCATCTTCCTGTCACTGCCCCTGCGTCAGGCCCACAGACGCCTGCCCAGATGGGTTTTAAACAAAGCGGACTGGGAAACTTTCTCCTCTGCTGTCACCGTTGAATCTCCTCCACATGGGAACATCGTTGTGATGGTTGAGCAGGTGTCTACCACAATCCTTTCTGCGGTAGAAAATGCGATCCCTCACTCTTCAGGGTGCCCCCGGCGAAAGGCGGTCCCTTAGTGGTCGCCAGAAGTCGTTGAAGCAATTAAGGAGCGCCGGCGAGCTTTACAGCGGCACCCTTCCCTTGAGCCTTTAAACGGCCTCGTGCTCGCGTTCCCCAACTTATCAAACAACGGAAGCAAGAGTGTTGGGAGAGATACGTCTCGACCATTGGGTGCCATATGTCACCTTCCCAAGTCTGGGCAAAGATCAAACATGTTTTCGGGTACCAGACCCCAACAGGTGTCCCTGGCATTAACATAAATGGCATGTTATCTACTGACGCAAATGCGATTGCCGAGCACTTTGCTGAGCCCTGTGCTCGAGCCTCTGTATCACAGAATAACCTCCTAGCCTTTCGCACTCTCAAACGACAGCTGGAAGGGAAAGGTCTCTCATTCACTACACACCACAGTGAATCCTATAACGCCCCATATACAGAGTGGGAGCTCCTCGGTACCCTTGCACATTGCCCTGACACTGCTCCTGCACCAGATCGGATCCACAGTCAGGTGATTAAACATCTCTCATCTGATTACAAGCAACATCTCCTCAACATCTTCAACCGGATCTGGTGCGATGGCATCTTGCCATCACAGTCGCGGGAGAGCACCATCATTTCAGTGCTCAAACCCGGTAAAAACCCGCTTGATGTGGACAGCTATCAACCCATCAGCCTCACCAACATTCTTTGTAAGCTGCTGGAATGTATGGTGTGTCGGCGGTTGGGTTGGGTCCTGGACCAGGTGGTCTACTGGCTCCGTGTCAGGGCGGCTTCCTCCAGAGTCGCTCTATCACTGATAATCTTGTGTCCCTCGAGTCTACCATCGGAACAGCCTTTTCCAGACACCAAATCCTGGTTGCCACCTTCTTTGATTTACGTAAAGTGTATGACATGACCTGGCGACATCATATCCTAGTCACATTATATGAGTGGGGTACCCGAGGCCCACTCTCGATTTTTATCCAAAATTTGCTGTTACATGAACTTTCCGTGTCCAAGTAGGTACCTCCCATATTTCCCCCCATATCCAGGAGAATGGAGTCCCGCACGGCTCTGTATTGAGTGTATCTCTATTTTTAGTGACCCTTAATGGTCTAGCAGCAGCTGTAGGGCCGTCCGTCTCACCTTCTGTGTATGCAGACGACTTCTGCATTTCGTACTTCTCCACCAGTACTGGTGTTGCTGAGCGGCACCTACAGGGAGGCATCCACAATGCGCAGTCATGGGCTCTAGCCGACAGCTTCCAGTTTTCGGCCGCAAAGTCATTTGTTATGCACTTCTGTCAGCATCGTACCGTTCATCTGGAACCAGAACTTTAGCTTACTGATGATCCAGTCACTGTAGTGGAGACATATCGATTCTGAGGACTTGTTTTCAACACCCGATTGACTTGGCTTGCTCACCTTATCAGTTTAAGTGGAAGTGCTGGCAGCAGCTCAATGCCCTCTGCTGCCTGAGCAACACCAACTGGGGTGCAGATCGCTCTATGCTGCTGCGGCTCTACAGAGCCCTTTTTCAGTCCCGCCTTGACTATGGAAATCTGGTTTATGGTTCGGCGGCACCCTCAGCGTTGCGTTTACTCAACCCTGTGCACCACTGTGGCAGTCTCTTAGCGACAGGAGCTTTTAGGACGAGTCCGGTGATAGGCGTGCACAAGTGTTGGCCAGTTACGTAGCACACGTTCATAGTTCTCTTGTGCATCCGAATTACTGTCTCCTTTTCCCACCCACGGTGGTTCATCTTCCGCATCTGCGGTCCAGGTCATGGCTTCCAATTGCAGTTCGTGTCCAGTCCCTCCTTTCCGAACTGGAGTCCTTGCCTTTACCACCTATACTTGAGGTCAATTCACGTACACATAGGCGACGGCTTCGCCTGGATCTCTCACATGGCCCTAAGGACTCAGTTAACCCCGCAGCTCTCCGCTTGTCATGTACTGAGGCCATGAAGTGGTTTACACGGACGCCTCAATGGCTGATGATCACGTTGGCTTTGCGTGTGTCCATGGAGAACATATTGAATGGCACACCTTGCCTTATGGCTGCAGTGTGTTCACTGCCAAGCTGGTGGCTATATCTCATGCTCTTGAGCACATCTGTTCATGGCCTGGGAAGTCGTTTCTTCTGTGTACTGACTCCTTGAGCAGCCTACAAGCTATCGACCAGTGCTACTCATCCTTTGGTATCGACCATCCAGGAGTCTGTCTGTGCCCTGGAATGGTCCAGTTGTTCAGTGGTGTTTTGTGTTGACCCCAGGTCACGTTGGAATCCCAGGCTACGAACTTGCTGACAGGCTGGCCAAACAGGCTATGCGGTAGCTGCTTATGGAGATCAGTTCTCTGCAACTGACCAGTGTTCAGTACTAGGCTGCAAGGTTTTGCAGCTTTGGGAGACAGAATGGCATAGCCTTTGTACGCGCAACAAACTGCGTGCCATTAAGGAGACTGCAAATGTGTGGAAGACCTCCACGTGGGACTCTCGCAGGGACTCTGTGGTTCTCTGTTGGCTTGGCATTGGCCACACTTGGGTGACACATGGTTACCTCGTGCGCCGTGCTGACCCACCTTCGTGTTGGTGCGGCACCCGGCTGACAGTGTCCCATATCTTGGTGAGCTGTCTTTCTTTGGCTGCCCTGCGACGGAGTCTTCAGTTACTGGACTCGTTACCACTTAGTTTTAGCTGACAACACCTCATCGGCTAACTTAGTTTTACATTTTATAGGTGTTGGTGGATTATCATTCTATATAAGTTTTAGCGCATCTCCTTTGTCCCTTTGTGTTCCCCACTGAAATATGCTCACTATTTTTATATACTTGAATTTAGCATATTTCGTGACAGTACTCACTTTTCCGTGAAATGTTTATAAGATGATATTTGACTTTTCTGTGTTGGCTTCAGTCGTCTAGTGAAAGTATGATTCCACAATGCTGTTTCATCGGCTGCAGAAATGACCTGGTTCAATGCATTTGCCTCATTTTTGGTGTTTCAAATACCATTTCTTTGAATGTGGTCCCTTCTTGATGTTTATGTAAAAAAGTAGTAACATAATTCATTTTTCCTGTTCACTTGCAAACTATTATAACGGCAACCTGCACATTGTTCCACCATCACACACACACACACACACACACACCGAGAGTTCACTGCCGACTGACTACGGTCAAAGACGACTCCAGTGTCAAAGACATTTCACACAACACACAAGCTTCCACTTGTAACCAGTCTCTTCGATATTCTTTGTCACATCTACTAATATTAATCAATATGCTGTCACTCAAACATATAAGCAAATTGGCATAAAATAAGGCAAATTACAATTCCCAAAAATATATTCAGACTAAAATATAAGAAAAAATTTACAACCTCCCTCATTAGATTTGGTATTGACAAATTCAGTAGAAAATAACACATCTCCCAGATCCATTACACCACTCCAATGCTTTTAGGCTGGATGTTTTAATGTGTCACAGAGTGGGTGGCTTTTCCTTTTTATTGTCATGGTCAGCCAGCCACAGTCATCTGCTCTCTTGTTTTTATCCCTTCTACCTGTTTCTTGCTTCTCTCTGTAGTTTTCTTTTCCTGTTCTGTCGATAGTAGTGTTGGTTGTCCTCCTGTCGTTATTCTCTTTCTTCTGGTTCTTCCATTCTCCTATTATTGTGCTGTATGTCTCCTTTCTTTTCTTCTTTCCCTTGTGTAATTATTTTACCGGGAACAAGGGACCAATGACCTCACAGTTTGGTCCCTCCCCCTCTTTAAACCAACTAACAAACCAATCTCCCCTGCCCTCCACTAACCTGCAGCAGTTCACTGTCCCCCACCCCTACCACACTGTCGCTCCCCTTCCCCACCCCAGCCTCCTCCTTACCCCCACCCAGTGGCCACTCCCATCTTGAACTGGTGCTGCTGTTCGCAGTGTGATTTCAGTTGCTCGAGACTGCAGGTGTGTGTGTGTGTGTGTGTGTGTGTGTGTGTGTGTGTGTGTGTGTGTGTGTGTGTTTTGTCTGTTGTTGACAAAGACGTTACTGGCCGAAAAGCTTTATTTGTGACAGTCTTTTTGTTGTGCCTATCTGCGACTCAGCATCTCTGCTGTAGGTGAGTAGCTACTTTTCTTTTCATAATATTGCTTCGTTGTAATTTTACACTAAAAAGAGCAACTGATAAACTGCTTATCTTCAATGTATCTTATTCTAGCTTGATTAGAAGCAATAGTACTTCCCTTGCTTTGACACTGAACCAGTTTATAAAGATAGCACCTACTTTCACCAGCCACCTAGTTTCAGGGTACACTAACGTCAACAGCCACCATGATATGAGGCCCCACCTAATAGTACTTGTTGCAGGTGATCGTGCACACCATGGGACATAACAGTGGCAACACTATCACTAATTATAGGCCATAGTTGCATTGCTGAACATTTGCATCAGATTGGTGTGTATCCATTGCTCAAATGTGTAGTTTGTAATGAAGAAGGTACATTACGAACTGGCATGATTTACTAACATGTGAAAAATTACAACAGTATGTATGATCAACTGGATAGTTACATTGGGATGCATGAAAACAAAGACCCACGTAACAACAAAGCAAAAATTAAAAAAGATGTGCATACTAGTCCTAAGAAATTCTCTGAAGTGTAAGGTGTTCTTAGAGTTCACTATTGTCGTTATTGTAATATATTACTACAAACATGACTGATGACCATAGATGTTAAGTCCCATAGTGCTCAGAGCCATTTACTACAAACATGTTACATAAATTTTGAAGCATTTTAATTTTCTTTAGTGTTCTTTTCGTAGTGAATAATTTGATGATACCTAGCTTGATATATGCTTGTTTTTCGTTGATTTTCTTATAATTATTGCAAGTGTAATGATTTGAAAAATATGTTTTAGTTTGGGAATTCTGGAGGCCCACTGGTTAACTTGGATGGAGAAGTTATCGGCATTAATTCCATGAAAGTCACAGCTGGTATTTCATTTGCTATACCTATTGATTATGCCAAGGAGTTTTTGAAGAAAAGCGAGGAAAGAAAGAAAGCAGGTTTGTTATTTCTGTAATTGAGTTCTTTTTCCTATTTTTCACAGTAGAATATCAACAAGAATTTGGCAAATCATTTAAAAACCTGTAATATTTATAAATCCATGAAAAACTAGGGTACTCTGGCTGAGACAGTATGAAATCCCAAGTAGGAAAGCTTTTAAGTAAAATCAGTTGAGGTATATTTTTTTAAGTATTGTGCAATACACAGCATTAAATTATAGAAAAGTAGGATCTAATGTGCTTAGACACCCAAGAGGTGCACAAGAATAGGAAAGTGAAGTGTGGCAGATGCATTTCATCTGACTGTGAAGTAAACTTCGATTTTTCTGCTAGCCTATGTGTTTGTAGCTCACAAAACAGGCCATTTGCAGGAGATATCTGATCTTTGGTAAGGAGAAAAATATCCTATAAGGCAAGGTTACTGAGCTTCTCTTACACCGAGATGAAGAGGGCACTTAAAACATATGTCCGTAAGCCATGTGGCTCAGCAATGAACCATCACATTCAGGATACACTTCCAACTATGAAAAACACAAAAACTAACCAACTACACTGATGAGCCAAAACAATATGACCACTGCACACTGCGAGGTTGAATGTCTCCTGGTGGTGTTGGGAGCATGTCGCAATATGGAAAGAATGAAAGCAGAAAAGATATGAATGAGCAGTCATTATAGTGAAGATATAGGCGGCCCAGATGCAGAAATCCACCGATATAGGCAGTTTTGACAAAGGGCACATTGTTGTGGCACTGCGGCTGGAAACGAGAATCTCTGAAACAGCGAAGCTGATCACCTGCTGACATACTATCTGTTGTGAGCACCTATGGAACGTGGTTGAAGAATGGTGAAATAGTGAGTAGGCCTTATGGTGCTGGACGATCACGTCTCATCACAAAACATAGAGGTAGGATTATCCCCCATTGTGTAATCCAACATGGACAGTACTCTGTGGCAGATCCGGTGACAGAGTACAATGCTGGTGCTGGCACAAGTGTTCCGAAGCACACTTTTCACAGGCCATTGTTGAACATGGAGCTCCACATCACAGGACCCATACATGTTCCTGTGTTGACTCAACGACATCTGCAATTGTGATTGCAGTGGGCACAGCATTTCTGAGTTTTCACCGTGGATCAATAGAAACGTGTCGAATGGACCGCATTTCGTGTCACACCAGATTGATGGTTGGATGCTTACACGCAGACATACAGGTGAATGACTGCATGGAACATGCACCGCATCACAAATGTAAACCGGTGAGGGCAGAATTGTGCTGTGGGGTACACTGAGTTGGTCTCCTATGGGATCTGTTGTTGTAATCAAAGGCATCATGACAGCAGTGAGCTATGTGAACATAATTATTGCAGACCACCTGCATTGCTTCATGCTTGAAGTCTCCCCCTACGGTGATGACATCTTTCAGCAGGGTAACTGTCTGTGTTGCAAGGTCAGAATCATGCTACAGTGGTTTGAAGGGCATTATAGTGAACTCACATTGATGTCTTGGCCAGCAAATGTACCTAATCTGTACCCATTGGAACACTTGTTGGGGTGCCACCTGTGTGCCCGTAAATCACCATCCCGTGATTTGCAGGAATTGCTTGACCTGTGCATATACATGTGGTACTATGTACTTCCGGACTCGTATCAAGGACTTGTAGAACCCGTGCCAAGCAGAATCTATGTGTGCTGTGTTTGAAAAGTGGAACAACATGCTATTATAATGTTTTGGCTCATCGATGTACGTGCACAATTGTACCAATGGGCATATGATAAGAAATACATATATTATTACTGTTAATGCAGTATCAGTAATATCGCCGTAGAAAAGTAGAACATGGCATCAGTAACATTAACAATCAAGAAAATTTTCTCGAAGCCATCAGATTGTGCATTCTGGGCCTTGTCTTCATGTATCAGATGAAAACGTTCTACTCGAGATTCATGCTGTAGAGGAAGATGACTGATTTCAGGTTGCATGTGTACCTCCTGAAACTAATAAACAGGGAAGACCCTGATATACAGTTCTTCAGGAGAGACATTTATAGTTTTTGATGCCCCTTTGCTAATGGATAACATCCTCCACAGAAAGGACAAACTAGGGAAGACCAAGTGAGATTTTTATTTTATTTATTTATTTAATATATATTTTTTTACACATCAGGTTCCATAGGACCAAATTGAAGAGCAAATATCCAAGGTCATGGAATGTGTCAGTATATGAAATTACAACATAAAAGTAATAACAGATAAAATAAAATGTTTATGAACCCAAAAAAAGGCAAGTCATAAGTTTATGTAAACACAATCAACAATACCACACAAGAATCAGCATAATTTTTCAAGAAAATCCTCGACAGAACGGAAGGAGTGACTCATGAGGAAACTCTTCAGTTTCGATTTGAAACCGTGTGGATTACTGCTAAGATTTTTTAATTCTTGTGGTAGCTTATTGAAAATGGATGCAGCAGTATACTGCACATCTTTCTGTGCAAGAGTCAGGGAAGTGCGATCCAAATGTAGATTGGATTTCTGCTTGGTATTAATTGAGTGAAAGTTGTTAATTCTTGGGAATAAGCTGATATTGTTAACAAGAAACGAGTATAGAATATATACATAGAGAGACCAATGACAGAATACCCAGACTAATGAATAGGGGTCGACAAGAGGTTCACGAAGTTGCACCACTTATTTCCCGAACCTCCTATTTCTGAGCCAAAAATATCCTTTGAGAATGTTAAGAGTTACCCCAAATTTTAATACCATACATCATGTTGTTGTTGTTTGTTGTTGTTGTTGTCGTCGTCGCCGTCTTCAGTCCAGAGGCTAGTTTGATGCAGCTGTCCATGTTACTCTTATTCTGTGCATGCCTCTTCATCTTTGAATAACTGCTACAACTTATATCCTTCTGAATCTGTTTAGTGTATTTATTTCTTGGTCTCCCTCTACACTTACGTCCAATACTAAATTGGTGATCCGTTGATGCCTCAGAACATGTCTTCTAGTCAAGTTGTGCCACAAATTCCTCTTCTCCCCAGTTGTATTCAATACCTCCTCATTAGTTATGCGGTCTATCCATCTAATCTTCAGCATACTCCTGTAGCCCCACGTTTCGAAAGCTTCTATTCTCTTCTTGTCTACACTGTTTATCATCTGTGTTTCACTTCCATATATGGCTACACTCCATACAAATACTTTCAGAAAAGACTTCCGAACACTTAAATCTGTACTTGATGCTAACAAATTTCTCTTCTTTAGAAACGCTTTCCTTACCATAGCCGGTCTACATTTTATATCCTCTCTACTTCGGACAGTTATTTTGTTCCCTAAATAGCAAAACTCATCTACTATTTTAAGTGTCACATTTCCTAATGTAATTCCCTCAGAATCACCTGATTTAATTTGACTACATTCCATTATCGTCATTTTGCTTTTGTTGTTGTCCATATTATATCCTCCTATCACAGCAAAGCTTTTTTTTCCTTCTTCTTCTTCTTCTTCTCCATGGATTTTAATTCCTACTTCAAATATTTCCTTTACTGCTTGCTTAATATACAGATTGAATAACATCGGGGATAGGCTAAAACCCTGTCTCACTCCCTTCTCAACCTCTGCTTCCCTTTCATGCCCCTCGACTCCTATAACTGCCATCTGGTTTCTGTACAAATTGTAAATAGCCCTTCGTTCCCTGTGTTTTACACCTGCCACCTTTAGAGTTTGAAAGAGACTACTCCAGTTAACATTGCCAAAAGCTTTCTCTAAGTCTACAAATGCTATAAATGTAGGCTTGCTTTCCTTAACCTATCTTCTAAGATAAGTCGTAGGGTCAGTATTGTCTCGTGTGTTCCAACATTTCTCTGGAATCCAAGCTGATCTTCCCTGACGTTAGCTCCTACCAGTTTTTCCATTCGTTTGTAGAGAATTTGTGTTACCATACGTCATAAGTGAATGAAAATAAGCAAAGTAGACTGATTTTTGTATTGAACTATCACTTACTTCAGATTCCATTCAAATAGTAAAAATGGCAGCATTTAAGTCTTTGAACAAGATCCTGAACGTGGGCTTTCCACAACAGTTTACTATCTATCTGAACACCCAGAAATTTGAACTGTTCTATTCCACTAATCATATGCCTATTCTGTGAAATTAAAATGTTGGGTTTTGTTGAATTATATGTTAGGAACTGTAAAAACTAAGTCTTACTGCGATTTAGCATTAGTTTATTTTCTACAAGCCATGAACTTGTCTTGAACTGCACTATTTGAAACAGTGCCAATGTTGCACAGAAGATTACTACCGAGCAAGTGTCATCAGCAAACAGAACTATTTTAGAATCACCTGTAATGGTAGAGGGCTTGTAAGGAACAGGACTGGCCCCAGCACTGATCCCTGGGGCACCTCCCATTTAACCGTGCCCCACTCAGACCCCACATCACAACCGTTTTTAACACTGCACAGAATGACCTTTGCTGTATGTTATGAACCAGTTGGGAGCTACTCCCCATATTCCATAATGGTCCAACTTTTGGAGCAATATTTTGTGATCAACACAATCAAATGCCTTAGTTAAATCAAAAAACATGGCTAGTGTTCGAAACCTTTTGTTTAGTCCATCCAGTACCTCACAGAGAAAAGAGAATATAGCATTTCATTTGTTAAACCACTTCTAAAACAGAACTGTATATTTGATAGCAAATTATATGAAATAAAATGATCACTTATCCTTACATACACAGCCTTTTCAATAAGTTTAGCAAACACTGATGGCATAGTAATAGGTTTAGAATTGTCTACATTATCCCTTTCTTCCCGTTTTATAAAGCGACTTTACTACTGAGTACTTTAATCGTTCAGGAAACCGACCATTTTTAAAGGGAAAATTACAAATATGTCTAAGTACAGGGCTAACATGTGCAGCACAGTACTTAAATATTCTGCTAGGTACTCCATCATATCCTTGAGATTCCTTAGTTTTCAGTGATTTAATTATTGACTCACTCTCCCCCTTGTCAGTATCACAGAGGAGTATTTCAGACATCAGTCTCTGAAAGGGATTTTCCAAGAGTGTTACATGATTTCCTGTAGAAACTAAGTTTTTATTTAAACACCAGCTATGTTCAGCTCTATTGTGACTACTTGTAACATTTTGATGTAATTCCCACTTTGTTCTACATGATATCCTTATCCCACTAGCCAGCCATCCAGGGTGTCGTTGACTGCAAGTGCCCTGTGTAGAACATTCTAATGGAAAGCAACTTTCAGAGAGCATGAGAAATCTGTTAAGGAAAGCCTTACGTTTGTCATCTATGTTATCGGCAGTAAAAACATCCTGCCATTTTTATTCCTTAACGAGGTTCAAAAAACTCTCAATTGCCATTGGATTAGCTTTTCTACACAGCTTGTAATTAAATATAAATTTTGTTTGCGTACAAAAATCTTTTAGCGTTAAAATTTGTGCATCATGGTCTGAAAGGCCATTCATCCTTTTACTAACAGAATACCCATCTGGTGATGAAGAATGAATAAAAATATTGTCTGTGGTTGTGCTACTGTTCCTCTGCACCCTGGTAGGAAAACACACACACACACACACACACACACACACACACACACACACACACAATCTGCATCAGTCCATATGAATTTAGGTGTTCTTACAACAACCTTTTTCTTGCACAATCACATACAATATTAATATTGAAGTCACCACATGTAACTAATTTTTGGTACTTCCTATAAAATGAACCAAGAACCCACTCTAGCTTGAACGGAAATGCTGTGAAGTCACAGTTGGGGGACCTATAAATAACAATGATTAGAAGTTTAGTTTCACTAAATGAAACTGCCCTTGCACAATATTGAAATACCTGTTCAGTGCAGTGTTGTGATACATCTACGGACTCAAATGGAATACTGTTTATACTCTGCAAAGAACTCCTTGAAAAACAGCCAGCTAATCTGTATCCTGGTAAAGGAAGCCTCTGAATTTTTAAATTATTTGTGTTCCAATGTACTAATAATGTCACAATGAACATCTATAAACAGTTCACTAACTTTATCTCTAATACCTCTTATATTTTGGTGAAATATGCTAATTCTTTCACTACTTGGATACCTAATCTCCTTTGAAGATGGTCCCTTTGTTAAAGGGACTTCCTTTAAGCAGGGATACCTATCAGCTGACTTCAGTCTGAAAAAGGTGCAGCTCTTAACACAAACAACTACAGGAATTTTTCGATGAGTAATCCCACAACCACCCACTACACTGCCGGCCTCCCCTTCCCATACCTATTGAGGTGCAGGCCGTGCCTAGTGAACTCGATCTTTTGATAGACTCAGCTGGCACCACTGCAATGTGAACCATGCCCTCCGCCATCAGTGCCTTCTTCAGCCCCATGTTAATGGCATAACATCTGCATTAAGATGAGGCCAATCACAACGCTGAAACAGTTGCATGAAGTGCACATTAGTGCCACCAGTTTGAGTAGCTATCTTTTCCAGGTCACCACCTTCATCATACTCCCGGTCCCTATAAAGACTATTCCCAGCTCTAACCGCAATCACCATCTGATCCTCTTTCATAAAATTCCCACATAGCTCCCTTATGTTAACCATGCACTAGGCTTCATAATGCTGGTGACTTTTACTCACTCCCCAAAACTGACTGCAACTGGTAGGCTACACCTCTTCTTTGTGAACTACCTTCTGTTAGAATTTGCAACTGACTTAGGCTCCCTAACTACTGAGGCTGCTGCATGTTTCCTATACCTACAGCTGCAAGAGATGATGGAGTGGTTAAGGCACCAGACTCATAAATAGGAGGAATGTGGTTCAATTCATTAACTGTCCATCCAGGTTGACGATTTCTCCAGTAATGAAGTATCCAGTCCACAGTCGTAAGGTCAACTATGAAGACATAGTGCCACTGGTAAAATGGCTACAGAAAACTGTGCAGTTTCTTTGGCAGTTGGGCCATAATGTTGTCGATTCATGAGAGCAAGACCAAGTTCCCATCTTCATGAATGATATGAATTATGACACTAAGATATCAGACATAATTCTTCATTAGGTTTAGAAAAACAGGCAAGTACAACTTGCACAGCATGGCTGCTGTCTTCTCCAGGCACTAAGGTCTGACTCGGGCCTCAGTCTTCTCTGCTGGTGAGTATCAGTCTATCCTAATACATATTGTTATTACTCCTTCCTTCCTGGATTTTCTGTTGTTCAGGGTTTTGAATGGTTTCTTTAATAGCACAACTGTATGGAGCACTGTTTGAAGGGTTGTAGGGAGAGAGAGAGAGGTGCACAGTTACTGCTGTAAAGTAAAATAGAAATCTATAGAGCAGCACAAATGACACAACACAGACATTCGTGAGGTATTTTGCCATAGTTACATGCCACTGACTTGAATCGAAATATGTGCTTCAGTTTGAGGAACAATGAAGCATACAACAGCTGCTACTTCATGTGGTAGATGAAATTTAGTTGAGGTGTTCACACACACCATCTGCTCTCAATTAAACCATTGCAGAATTTTGGGAAAAAGAAGTGCACAAATTTTCCATGCCCATTTTCATTTTGATTAACTTCTCGTGATGTGGTTCAGGGTTATGTAGAAGTTTCTAGAAGAAATCATATTCACCATTGACTTTAGACAGCATTTATTTTCACAGTTGCAGTATACAACTTGATACCGGCGTTAAGGCCAAAACTGCATTTGTGAAAATAAACGCTTTCAACAGTCACTGGTGAATGACATACAGTACTTTAAAAAATATTTTAACTTTATTTGGCTTACAGAAACATTCCATGAAAGGTTACTGTTTTTATTTTCCTCCTTAATTCTGGGAAGAACATTATCGTACTATTATCTTCACCAGCTGCATATGAAGGACATTGGAGCATATTGTCAACTGCCTTCTTTTTTAGATCTGAGAATTCAGTCATTTCCTGAGTGGTTTTCATTGGGAATTCAGGAGATCCTGCTTCACCACACATAATTTGATCCTGTTGCCAGCAGCTACACAACAACCTAACAGGCTCCGTGTTTGAGCCAAGGGAATGATCTGCTCGCGGAATGCATAAATATGTTGAAACAAGCTAAGTATAGAGCTCCAGTTCTTGCAGTGCATGGAGCAAAGTGGACTGGGAAATAGAAATTCACAGGTAACTGGGAGCAGACTGTATTGCCGACACTTGTGAGTTACTGTCAGCAAAACAGATGCAGAATTCACTGCAGTATAGAAATGTGACATAACTTTGTGACATGTCGATAGCACCTGATGGCAATTATCTTTGTCTAAACTCTGTTGTGCTTTAGTTTTGTAATTTTATAACCCCCTCCCTCCCCAGAGAGATAAGGGAGGTAGAGATAGGCAAAGACAGGGTAGAGGAGGAGATGGACTGAGAAAGGGGCTGGAGAAGGAGATGGACAGAAAAAATGGGCTGACAGACAGAGCCAGAAGGGGGGGGGGGGGACAGAGAGAGGGGAGAAGAGTAGATGTATGCAATACATGTGCAAAATACTTAATTTTGTACTTTTTCTTCTTTGTTTTTGTTTCTGTCTATTTTGGGGCATTTTTAAACCTAGAGAAATTGTACGACCAGCTCTAATCATTATTCTCTGTGTAACCGTAATTTCTGTAATTGCATTTTCAAAAGATGGACAGCGTACATTTGTATCCATTTTTGTTTCTTTTTGCATCTCAGTGTTGTTACATAATTTGTGTCACCACATTAAATGCCATTTCTCTTTATTTGTTACATCAGTTAGTCTTTATTTTAATTGGACACATGCATTTCATAATGAGACTTTAACGTTCCAGGGGCACCTACAGGGCTATCAACAAAGCGACGTTATATGGGCATAACAATGCTCACACTAACTCCAGATATTATATATGAACTTCAAAGCCGAAATCGTCCAATTCCACCTGATGTGACACATGGTGTACTTGTATGGAAGGTGGTGGTTGGATCACCTGCTTACAGGTTGGCAATTAAATTCATAACTATTATTATTGTTTTTAATGAGTCATGGGAAGATCATATGGCATAAAAAGTGATCCACATACATAGTCAGTAGCTTGCAGGAGTTGCTACTAATACATTCTCAATGATAAAATTTGTTTATAACTGGCTTCTGCCCTCTGTCTGTCACCTTATCTTATTTAATTATTTATTTCTGAAGTGATTGCAATTTTAAATCACCGAAGTTGTAAATTGTGAGACTCGGCTGTTATTTATGTCTTCCCAATTTTTAACTTCTCTCTTACATTATCCTCATGAGTCTGAGTAAATGGATAAATGGTAAATGCGAAACCAGAATTTTAATTTAGATTTCAAAACAAATGAAAATTGTGGTTATCTATTATTCTGTTAATAGCTATTCCTGCTCACTTCAATGAGTCACATCTGTACTGTTTTCTTATGTCATACTAATATATACCACAAATTTAGACTGCTTGTGCACTAAGTAGGTCAACTCATTGTGAGCTATACAATAGCCATAATGAGTAAAATCTCTAAAATGTAACTACCATCAAATGAAGTGGAAATGCCGAGTCACTGATGGGCCCAACAGAAAGACTGTCAAAGATTTTGGCCAAACAGGCTTTCATCCACACGCACGCGCGCGCAGCCTTGGATGCCACAAACTGTGATCATGTGTGTGCGAGTTGCGTTTGCATGAATGTGTGTGCCTGTATTGTCTAATTCTGATGAAGGTCTGTTTGGCCAAAAGCTTTGACAGTCCTTTTCTTGGGTTTATCTGCTAAATGATGAGTAGCTACTAACCTTTTCACAATTTTGTCATTATTCAATCCTAGATTTTCCATTGTTTGATTTTACCATCAATGCTTTCTCACTCAGATTTGGTTGGAGGAGGAAGACTGCAGGCAATATGGTGAAACTGTGTGATAGGTTGTTGTACGTTAGCACAGTGCTTAGTACTTTTTGTGTTAAATCATGAAACATTTGATCAGTGGCAATGTCTCTTTTCATCGTCGAGGCATTCTTGCATTTAATTTTGGCTACATGAATATAAAATTCTAGCTTAGAAATAATTTCACTGACCCAGCATATGGCTCAACAAGGGAGTTTAAGTTTTAAGAAATGTCCTATTAAGTTTTCATCCTTTGAATGTTTCCAACAAGACAATAAATGATTTCTGGAAGACCAAATAATGTCCTGAGATGACTGAAGAACTGTCCCAGCCACTGACAAATCGGAATTAGCTACATCCAGAGTTTGCTCTTAAATCGAAATTGACTAAGCCCCCACCCCCATCTCCTCAAAGTGATTATTTTGGTGTTGAAAAGTCTCAGAATATTATGTGCTGTTAAGTGACACTGAGGCCCGATTGGTGTGAGTAGCAGTCATGGCTGGGGATACAGAAGAGATGTAGGGTGGGGATTGGGGGGGGGGGGAGACAGCTGGTAAGTGTTAGTGAAGATGTTATTGTGCGGCTTGTGGAAGTGTGCAGGGATGTGGCAGAGACAGGGTGGTGAGCTGCTAGGCGCAGTGTCAGGAGCCTATGCGTTTAGGGAGGGGGGGGGGGAATAAAACAGGAAATGGAAAAGGACTGCCACATGTGCACTGGGTGGACAAGAGGCATGTGTGAGGAAACAGTGGGAGCAAGGAAGGGCGAAGAGGCAATACTGAGGCCATGGGGGGGGGGGGGGGGGGGAGGGTGTTCGGGAATGAAGTACTTGTTGCAGAGAGAGTTTCTAAATACACAGTTAAAAAAAGAGTTATTTTGGTGGGAAGAACCCAGATGAAATGGACAGTAAAGGAGTCATTCAAGTTAAGCACATTATGTTACAGGGCTTGCTTGGCAACTGGGTGGTCCTGTTGTCAAGCCCAGAATTTGGTGCTAACCATTCATGTGAACAGACCGTTTGTTATTGGTTATGCCCATGTAAAATGCTGCACTTCCAGACTGTAGCACCTAGAACTGCTTGGCCACCCCGGCCGGCTGAGTGATAACTAAGGTTTTGTCTTTGTCCAGTGACGATATTCTAAATTTGGAATACTAATTTAACATAAGTAAATTATGAGTTGGTTGATAAATCTGTTATAAAATTAGCAGATTTTGATTATTAAATCTCACTGGATAAATTTTCACTGTTGTGGATGTTAATGAAAATCAATAGTTTGACACTCCATAAGTTTTTTTGTACTTTCATTGTACTATCTCAGTCTTCTTTTATGTTGACAGTGGTGGTCTGATGCCTGGCGATATAGTAACATACATCAACGACGTTCCTGTTTCTTCGGCAACAAATATTTACCAAGCACTGGAAACTTGTACTCGATTGGAAATGATTGTTGTGCGTGGATTTCAGAAATTTAAGGTCACAGTTATACCTGAAGGTCCCTGATACAGAGGAATAAGGTATTCTAAGCCATGTGTGATATGTATTTGATGCCAGTTGAAAAGTGAAATGAAAACTTCAGATAAAGTAATTTATTGTTTGTACACAATACACATGCATATATTTTACAAGAATAAAAGATATTTGTTGGTATGTAAGAATGCTTCTTTGTCCTATTTATTTTAGCTAGTAATATACCCCATATGCCATAATCATGATAAAGGTTATTATGTATACCTTGCCAGCTGACCAAAACACATACTCCTCACTCAAACAACAGGAAATCCAAGATGGAATGAAAGGGAAGTTGCCACTCACCATACAGCAGAGATGCTGTCGCATATAGGCGTGACAAAAAGACTGTCACAAATAAATCTTTCAGCCAGTAAGGCCTTCGTCAAAAATAGACGACGGACACACCCACTCCTACAAACGCAACTCACACACACGATTGCAGTCTCGGGCAACTGAAGCCACCAGTTGCCTGAGAATGCAGGCGTGTGTGTGTGTGTGTGTGTGTGTGTGTGTGTGTGTGTGTGTGTGTGTGTGTGTCATGTCCGTTGTCTATTTTTTGATGAGGGCCTTACTGGCCGAAAGCTTTATTTGTGACAGTCTTTTTGTTGTGCCTAACTGCGACTCAGCATCTCCCCTATATGGTGAGTGGCAACTTTCCTTTTCATAATATTGTCATACTCCTCACTCACTTCTTTAAAGAAATATTTTCTTTAATATGATAGGGTAGCCAGAGTCTGTTTCAGCAAAATCCTCCTGGTTTTTGGCTGATATTGCAAGCATTCATCAGTGTGATTACTTGTGGCTTATGGTTGTTGCTTTATATTTATATTTGAAAATGGGTGGGGTTTTGGCACATCTCTCTCCACCCCTCTCTCCCCGCCCTCCCTCTCTCCCCGCCCTCCCTCTCTCCCCGCCCTCCCTCTCTCCCCGCCCTCCCTCTCTCCCCGCCCTCCCTCTCTCCCCGCCCTCCCTCTCTCCCCGCCCTCCCTCTCTCCCCGCCCTCCCTCTCTCCCCGCCCTCCCTCTCTCCCCGCCCTCCCTCTCTCCCCGCCCTCCCTCTCTCCCCGCCCTCCCTCTCTCCCCGCCCTCCCTCTCTCCCCGCCCTCCCCTCTCTCCCCGCCCTCCCTCTCTCCCCGCCCTCCCTCTCTCCCCGCCCTCCCTCTCTCCCCGCCCTCCTCTCTCCCCGCCCTCCCTCTCTCCCCGCCCTCCCTCTCTCCCCGCCCTCCCTCTCTCCCCGCCCTCCCTCTCTCCCCGCCCTCCCTCTCTCCCCGCCCTCCCTCTCTCCCCGCCCTCCCTCTCTCCCCGCCCTCCCTCTCTCCCCGCCCTCCCTCTCTCCCCGCCCTCCCTCTCTCCCCGCCCTCCCTCTCTCCCCGCCCTCCCTCTCTCCCCGCCCTCCCTCTCTCCCCGCCCTCCCTCTCTCCCCGCCCTCCCTCTCTCCCCGCCCTCCCTCTCTCCCCGCCCTCCCCCTCTCCCCGCCCTCCCCCTCTCCCCGCCCTCCCCCTCTCCCCGCCCTCCCCCTCTCCCCGCCCTCCCCCTCTCCCCGCCCTCCCCCTCTCCCCGCCCTCCCCCTCTCCCCGCCCTCCCCCTCTCCCCGCCCTCCCCCTCTCCCCGCCCTCCCCTCTCCCCGCCCTCCCCCTCTCCCCGCCCTCCCCCTCTCCCCGCCCTCCCCCTCTCCCCGCCCTCCCCCTCTCCCCGCCCTCCCCCTCTCCCCGCCCTCCCCCTCTCCCCGCCCTCCCCTCTCTCCCCGCCCTCCCTCTCTCCCCGCCCTCCCTCTCTCCCCGCCCTCCCTCTCTCCCCGCCCTCCCTCTCTCCCCGCCCTCCCTCTCTCCCCGCCCTCCCTCTCTCCCGCCCTCCCTCTCTCCCCGCCCTCCCTCTCTCCCCGCCCTCCCTCTCTCCCCGCCCTCCCTCTCTCCCCGCCCTCCCTCTCTCCCCGCCCTCCCTCTCTCCCCGCCCTCCCTCTCTCCCCGCCCTCCCTCTCTCCCCGCCCTCCCTCTCTCCCCGCCCTCCCTCTCTCCCCGCCCTCCCTCTCTCCCCGCCCTCCCTCTCTCCCCGCCCTCCCTCTCTCCCCGCCCTCCCTCTCTCCCCGCCCTCCCTCTCTCCCCGCCCTCCCTCTCTCCCCGCCCTCCCTCTCTCCCCGCCCTCCCTCTCTCCCCGCCCTCCCTCTCTCCCCGCCCTCCCTCTCTCCCCGCCCTCCCTCTCTCCCCGCCCTCCCTCTCTCCCCGCCCTCCCTCTCTCCCCGCCCTCCCTCTCTCCCCGCCCTCCCTCTCTCCCCGCCCTCCCTCTCTCCCCGCCCTCCCTCTCTCCCCGCCCTCCCTCTCTCCCCGCCCTCCCTCTCTCCCCGCCCTCCCTCTCTCCCCGCCCTCCCTCTCTCCCCGCCCTCCCTCTCTCCCCGCCCTCCCTCTCTCCCCGCCCTCCCTCTCTCCCCGCCCTCCCTCTCTCCCCGCCCTCCCTCTCGCCCCGCCCTCCCTCTCTCCCCGCCCTCCCTCTCGCCCCGCCCTCCCTCTCCCCCTCCCTCTCGCCGCCCTCCCTCCCTCCCTCTCGCCCCGCCCTCCCTCCCTCCCTCTCGCCCCGCCCTCCCTCCCTCCCTCTCGCCCCGCCCTCCCTCCCGCCCCGCCCTCCCTCCCTCCCTCCCTCTCCCTCCCTCCCTCCCTCTCGCCCCGCCCTCCCTCTCGCCCCGCCCTCCCTCCCTCTCGCCCCGCCCTCCCTCCCTCTCGCCCCGCCCTCCCTCCCTCTCGCCCCGCCCTCCCTCCCTCTCGCCCCGCCCTCCCTCCCTCTCGCCCCGCCCTCCCTCCCTCTCGCCCCGCCCTCCCTCCCTCTCGCCCCGCCCTCCCTCCCTCCCTCCCTCTCGCCCCGCCCTCTCTCCCTCCCCCTCTCTCCCTCCCCCTCTCTCCCTCCCCCTCTCTCCCTCCCCCTCTCTCCCTCCCCCTCTCTCCCTCCCCCTCTCTCCCTCCCCCTCTCTCTCTCCCCCCTCTCTCCCCCCCTCTCTCCCCCATCTCTCCCCGCTCCCTCCCCCATCTCTCCCCGCTCCCTCCCCCTCTCTCCCTCCCCCTCTCTCCCCTCCTCTCTCCCCCCCCCCTCTCTCCCCCCCATCTCTCCCCGCTCCCTCCCCCTCTCTCCCTCCCCCTCTCTGTCCCCCCTCTCCCCCCTCTCTCTCCCCCCTCTCACCCCCTCTCTCTCCCCCCCTGTCTCTCGCTCCCCCCTCCCACCCGACTCTCTTCTCCCACCCCACCCCCACACATACACATTTCTTTATGGTGATTTGTTTCAGACAATCACATCCATTTTCAAACTATGGCCTACCAATGATTTTTTGGTGTTAACAAATGCGAAATTACATCCTGTTTCCATGATTGTACATACAAGGTGAATGTTACATAAAGCATTACAAATATTTTTCATCTGTGCAATGATTTTTTTTTACGTCCTTTAAAAACATAACTGTAATCATACAGTTCCAATCAGTGGACATGTGAGTAACCACCTTAGTAACCAGATATTCATTATTCCTCACCAGCAATCATTATATAGAAACAAAACGATAAACGTCACATGAACACACAATGTGTGTTGTGTTGTTCTCGCCAATGGATGCAGCCAGAGCTGGTGCACTGAGACAGTTTCTGACTGGCACCAAAGGTGGTGTTTTGAAGCTTGCTACAAGCGTAGCCCAATCAACAATCTCCGCACTACCACCACCAATGAGATGTACTTTTGCATCATGATAACTGGTGGCCACAGGCAGCAACAGGGCTCGTGTCCAGCATTGGCACACAACAATTCTAGTACGGAGTTCCAGAATTGCTGTTCCCGGGAGACTTAGTCTACATGTGGAGTCTCCTTTAGCTTTCGTGTAGGGACAAGTGTTTACTACAGTGTTTAACAGTGTGGTGCCCATGACAGACATAGCCTTGTTGACATTATATTCAGTAACATATGCCTTGACAAGCCACTGTTTAGTTGTGCCTGTCTGCAAGCATATCCAGTGAGTTGCTGTACAACTTTAGTTGAGTACCACGGTGCAATAAAGTGTATATTTGTGTGTCACAAATTTGTTTGCAGCATCACTGTTCCTCTGAGTACCTCCAGGCACCTAAACCTAAACATGTACAAGCTGCTCTACCTAGATGACCCATACCTATCAATGTGTATTCTTTCCAATTGAATGCAGCGAACTGAAATGCTGTGCTGCCCTAGTCGCCCCATAACCTTGGTAGAGATCACTAACAATTATATGTAACAATTTCATATGACTGAAACGTCACACGTGACTTTTAGTCAATAGTAACAAACCCCTCTTAACACAACAAACCTTCATTACAATTTTTGTATTTAATTACAGTCATTCAGATTTCTTTTATGTTCACAATTGTGATATATGTCTTGCGTTATAACTTTTAAACAATACTGTGTGCTGTATTCAGCTAACATCGTGAAATATTAAAACTTTTAAAATCCATTTATTGCTGAAACAGATATATTCCTCAATTATACCATGTGATTAGTCTCATCACTTATATAGAAATGTCCTGCCTACAGCACATTTCATATGTGCACTGGCCTGATACATGACAAATGGTCTATACCTTGTTACACAGTCATTAAGTTACAACATTATATTGATCATATGCTATCGTCTCACATCATAAAATCCAACTTTTCTTCATAAAAAAAATGAACGCTCATACCAGTGGTTATCAGATGTCTATCAATGTGTCTCTCATCCAGCATCTGTGAAATTCATGAAATACATCCACTGTATAAGGGAATCACAACAGTGAAAATTCATGCCAGATCCGGACTTCCTGTACAAAGGAGGACATTTTAATTGAAAGTCGCTGCCGGGTGTCGGCTGTTAAAAACACAGGCACTGCAATATTGTATTTAAGAAGAATTATGCAAGAACAACATTGCATCATTCTTCTGAACAACACAGACAGAGGAATGATGCAATGTTCTTGCATAAAAACCAGGTTCAGGTTCCGGTCTGGCACTAATTTTCATTTTCGTCTTTCCGCTATACAGCTGGTGATTGCACTGGCCACTGTGAATACATTTCATGTATTTCATAATGGCTGTAGTTGCTCCAGTGCCTGTTTGGACATGCATACATGACCAAAGGAACATTGCATCATTCTTTTTAACAACACAGGCACGGCAATATTGTAATTACAAAATTGTTCCACACAATGAAGGAACATCACATTGTTCTTAACAACACAGGCATGACAATATCGTAATGTTGCACTTACTCTCGTGCACAATATAGTTGGGTGGCTGGAGTGATAGCCACATTGTGAGTCCAAACATCATTACATTACTTACAAGCTGTAACCAGTATATATAGTATAATATTAAAACAATACTGAGGATTATAGAAATATATAATTAGTGTCTTGTCTAAGAATACCCTGTGCATTATTAAATATGTTTTGTTGAACACAACACACCAGTCTGTAGTGCTGAAGGAGCTCTAATACAACTGTAACATTTCATGTTGCCCTTCCCTTTTATATTGTTGAGACTCAGTATGTTATTACATTGGTGATTATCAGTTATAACTGATCCCTGAACAGGACAAAATAGCTGTTAAATCTTAATTCTGACTGTTCATTCATTAGTTTTTCAGGCTCTTTATTACTATATACAAGCGTAGTTTGATAAGTTTGGTAAATTTCCTTGAACAAATGGAACATTCATTGTTGATAAGCTCGAGTATTCCAAGGATTGTATAAAGAACTTCAGCAATATACAGTGTATGGTTCATTGTTGACAGCCGTCTGAATTGGTCAATGTGTCAACTGCGATCAATAATGGAAGGAAAAGGAAAAAAAAAAGTACAGTTTTTTGTACTGTTATTAAACATTTTCATTTGGAGGGTTGATTGCTTCAAAAATCAAAATATAATTGGATGAAGTTCACGCGGACTTTGCACCATCATTGAAGACCATTTACCTTTTGGTTAAAGAATTTAAATGTGGTTGGACAAGCCCCAAAGATGAAGCATGCTCGGCTGTCCAACTGAGAAACCATTGACAAAATGGTAATGCAAGACCACTGAACAAACATTCATACGATTGCTGAGACTGTAAGCATCTCAGCTGAGCAAGAGCGTAGTTCCCTGCACAGAGAATTGGCGCCCCCAGGGGGGCTTACTGCTCTTTGGCACGTTCATGCTTGGCTACCATGGGGCCGCAGCCTTTGCAGCATCTTTTCCCTTCCATGCTGTATGTCTATTCTCTTGCTGTTCTTTTCCTCCTCCTTTGGGGAATGTGTCTCGGCTGTTTTTGGAAACGTATTGTGCATTTTCAGTAGTCAGTATCAGAATACTCTTCACTGTTTTTCGTTCCTTTTTTCTTTCTTTGTTCACCTTCTCCTATCGTTCATCTGATTAGGCATTTGAGGCTCCTCTGAGATGTCTGATGCATAACAGGTGCATAATTCCCAAACCCATGTTGTCAGGTAGGGTTCATATGTGCCCGCTGGTACAGGCCAGGCCCAGGGAGGGGTGATTGCCTCAGCTGCTGCCTTCCTAAATTGCCGATTGGTCCCTCTGTCAGGTGTTTGGTAGGTGCAACCTGGGGTGTGAACAATCACCTAAGGCGGGTGCTTCCCCTTGTGAAGGGGCCCCCAGCCAGAAGGAGTGCACCATTATTGGAGATATTGGCAATCATGGAGGATTTTCTTGCAATGAGCCAATCATCTTCACAGTCAATGGCTACAAAACAATAAACAGAATGAGGGTAATGATCCAATTACTCTTTCAGCTCCACCACGGTATCTAGTGGTTTCATGTACTGAAGATGGTCAGTCCTTCACTATGGTAAATCCATTTGTTATTCAGAAAGGTGTTGATGCAATTTCAGGCCCTGTGTGCTTTTGGAGACTAGTTAAGATTCTCAAGCACAAAAGCTGCTTGCAGCTTCGCTCCACCATGGCTATCATGTTCATGCTGAGGCCAGTCGAATGCTGAAATCTGCCCATGGTGTTATTTGCACTAGCTGCTTGATGGTCTGAGTGAGGCAGAAATCCAAATGTACCTCTATGATCAGAGTGTCATAGCAGTCCATCGGGTGATGAAAAAAGTAGATGCCTCTTTAGTGCCCGCACACACACTCTTTCTCACAGAGTGGTTCTTTTTTCAAAGATCAAAGCAGGTTATGAAGTTATCACACTCGGACCATGTATTTCGAACCCAATGCGCTGATAGCAGTGTCATCATTACAACCACACTCGGAGAGTCCTGTCGACACCCAGCCAAGTGTGTAACCTGTGGTAGGGATGCTCACAATGGCGATTGTCCGCCGCCTCCTCCCCGCTGCATCAACTGCAATGGTGACCTTGCCGTCTCCTCCCACAATTGTCCCGTGTATCTCAATGAGCAGGCTATCCAGGATATCAGGGTGAAGGAAAAAGTACCTTCCCCGTTTGCTCGCAAGTTGTTTAAAACTCTGCATTTTACCATCTGGCACCTACAGTACTGTTTTTGCTACATCTCGCTCCACAAAGGACATGGCCATGCATACATGCTGCCTCAAATTTAGCACCGCAGTTGTGAAATCGCCCAACCTCACGGAAGCATCCCTGTCTCCTCCTCAGCTGTGCAACATGCCACCAAACTTTTGCCTCACGGGGTGAAGTCATCAGCTACACAACCTACAGGCTGGAAAGGACAGAAGGAATTGTCCCGTGAAAACTTCCTATGTCCCTCCTCCATCATCTGAGTCTTCCTCTGCCAACCAGGAAAGCTCCAAGAAGTCTAAGGCCAACAGTCTTCTCCTTCGCCTACTCAGAGAGCCTTTTCGACGGTGTTGCCACTTGATACCCTCGCCCAGCCAACCTCAGGTTGCCGGTGCGCACCACCAACGGTTTTTCTGCCCTGGACTCCGCAGGCTGACGAAGAATGCTGATGGTCCTGTAGGCCTCACAGAGTGGGATCTTCCCGCCTCTGTGTCCTGTAGCAGTGAGTCTGTGAAGGCTAGCACTTGGCATCTTTTCCTCGCCATGACTCTCCTC
The DNA here is from genome assembly GCF_023898315.1 of Schistocerca nitens. Taxonomy (NCBI): domain Eukaryota; kingdom Metazoa; phylum Arthropoda; class Insecta; order Orthoptera; family Acrididae; genus Schistocerca; species Schistocerca nitens. The sequence continues at coordinate 74,739,184 of NC_064621.1, forward strand.
CAATGGAACATATGCGATCTTCGATCCAACAAAGAGGATTTACGTCTGCTCTTAGACCCAAAGTGTCCAGTTGTTCTCTTCCTTCAGGAAATAAAATTGCTTCATCACGCATTTCTCCCCAGTCCGTTTTGACCTTCCCCCTGCAGGAAGGTATTCCATCTCCTGGGGGAGTCATGCTGTTCAAATGGGATGAAGTTCATAGTCAACCCATCTGCCTGACTACATGCCTGCAAGCTGTTGTAGTTCGCCTTATCCTTACTCACTTGACCTTTTTCCTTTATACCCTTTACATCCCTCCGTCATACAATGTCCCCGGTGCAGACTTCCTTCAGCTTATTGGGCAACAACCTCACCCCTTTCTGCTGCTCTGTGACTTTAATGTGCACCGTCCCCTTTGGGGTTCTCCCAGAACCTTTTCAATCAACTTTACCTCTTCTGCCTTAGCACAGGAGCATGCACGTTCCTTTCAGACTCCACACACACCTATTCTCATTTCATGGCCCAGCTTGCCCATTGTCTCGAGTGGTCCGTTGTCTCGGACACATACTTTAGCAATCATTTCCCATGTGCTACCTGTTTGCTCACTCTAACACCACATACGTGCACACCCAAATCACAGCTTACTAAGGCCAACTGGTGGCTTTACTCCTACCTGGCAACTTTCGGCGAACAACATTTCCCCAGTTGTGATGACCAAGTAGAATATCTTGCAAACGTTATCCTTACTGACGCAGACCATTCCGTTCCTTGCACTTCCTCTTTACCACGCAGTGTCCAGTTCCTTGGCAGATGGCTCTGAGCACTATGGGACTTAACTTCAGAGGTCATCAGTCCCCTAGAACTTAGAACTACATAAACCTAACTAACCTAAGGACATCATACAAACATCCATGCCCGAGGCAGGATTCGAACCTGCGACCGTAGCGGTCGCGCGGTTCCAGACTGTAGCGCCTAGAACTGCTCGGCCACTTCGGCCAGCTCCTTGGCAGACTGAGGCTTGCTGTGATGCAATTTGCACACAGATACATGCTCTCTGCATTTTTAACTCTCATCCTATGATGGCAATCTGCATCATTATAAAAAACTGCATGCACAGTGTCAACGCATACTTCGGGATAACAGAAAAGCTGGCTGCACGCATTCACTAGTTCTTTTAACAGTTCCACTCCTTCTTCCATCATGTGAGCCAACCTCCAATGGCTGCCTGGGACCAAGATCCATTCCCCAATATCCAGCCTCACAACAGCAGACGATGTCATCATTGACCCAATTGCTATCTCCAACACCATGAGCCACCATTTTTCGGAGATTTCAAGCTCCTCCCACTATCATGCTGCCTTTCTCCATTGGAAACAAGTGGAGGAGCCTCGGGTGATACACATCTCTTCTCCGAATCGTGAGTGCTACAATGCCGCATTTGCTATGAGGGAGCTAGATCATGCTCTCACTTCGTCCCGATCCTGCACCCCAGAACCAGACGATGTTCACATTCAGATGTTGCAGCTCTTTTGTCTTGCGGGCAAGCACTATCTGCTTAATACATACAACCACATCTAGGCAGAGGGCATGTATCCCAGATGCTGGCGTGAAGCCACTGTCTTACCCATACCTAAGCCCAGTAAGGACAAACACCTTCCTTCTAGCTACCACACCTTGTCTGTTGCAAGCTGTGGTGGCAAGATGATGGAATGTATCATTCATGCCCAGCTGGTATGGTAACTTGAGTCTCGCAATTTACTAACCACTGCTTAGTGTGGATTTCAAGTGTACTATTCTGCACTTGACCATCTCACCACTTCGACCACCCATGTCATGATTTTCTGCAGAAATCCCAGACTGTGGACGTGTTTTTCGATTTGGGGAAAGCCTAAGACACCTGCTGGAGGACTGATATCGTCCGTACTCTCTACATGTGGGGGTTCCATTGCCACCCGCTCCGTTTCCTTCAGGAATTTTTAAAAGACTGAGTTTTCAAGGTAAGTGTGGGTTCTGCCTTGTCAGACACCTTTATCGAGGAAAACGGTGTGCTTCGGGGCTCCATCCTGAGCATTGACATGTTTGCTATCACCATTAACCCTATAATGGCGTGTCTCCCAACGGGCATCTCTGTCTCCCTTTTTAGTGACAATTTTGCCATCTATAGCAGTTCACCATAGACCTGTCTCATTGAGTGGCATCTTCAGCAATGTCTTGATTGTCTTTACTCATGGAGCGTCGACAGTGGCTTTCATTTTTGCATTGACAAAACTGTTTGTATGAATTTTTGGAGCACAACTGGTTTGTTTCCACTGCCTTTACAGCTTGGGCCTGTTGCTCTGTTTGTGGAAACTATTGAATTCCTGTGGCTCATGCTCAATAGAAAACTTTCTTTGTCCTTCCATGTGTCTTACCTGGCAGCCCGCCGTGTGCAGTCCCTCAATGTCCCACGTGTCCTCAGTGGTACTAACTGAGGAACAGATCAAATGACCCTCCTCCATTTGTACCGGTCCCTAGTCCATTTGAAACTAGACTATGGCTGTTTCGTTTATGCGTCTGCATGTCCGTACCTCTTGTGCCGTCTCAATACTATCCATTGTCATTGCATCTGTTTGGCCTGTGGCACCTTTTGCGTAACCCCATTGAGAGTCTGTATGCAGAAGCTGCTGAACTACTGCTGTCCTACCACTGTGACTCTCCTCAGCAGATATGCACGCCGTTTATCTGTCATGTGCGGCCACCCATCCTATGCCTCCTTTTTCGATAACTCCTTTGATTGTCAGTATGGGGCATGTTGCTCTTCTCTGTTACCTCCTGGATTTCGCTTTCGGCTCTTGCTCTGGCAGCTTAACTTCACGCTCACATATCTGAGAACCTATTTCATACGATGCACATACCTTCATTAACTGTCTGCAGTGGGGCACAATATCAAATGCTTTCTAAAATCTAAAAAAATGGAATATGCCAGTTGCCCTTCATTCATAGTTCGCAGTATATCACGTGAGAAAAGGACAAGCTGGGTTTCGCATGAGCGATGCTTTCTAAAACCATGTTGATTCGCGGAAAGAAGTTTGTCGGTCTCAAGAAAATTTATTACATTTGAATTGAGAATACGTCTAGGGTTCTGCAGCAAACCGATGATAGGCATATTGATTTGTCGTTTTGCAGGTTCGTTCTTTCTCCCTTATATGTACTGGTGTTTATAGACACCGAATTACGTCATGGACTTTGTTTTTTTCTTATGGAACTATATACTTTTTTGCTTGGCATCTTAAAGGAAAACTTCAACGACATAGCATGTATGGGACTTTATCAAATAACGTCAAGATAATAGCACCGCAAACCGCTGTGCCGCTGTCAAGAGCAGAGGTTCCACAAATGTCTACACTATTATACCAAATGTAAGTAAGTACGTAACTCAGGTAGGGTTTGTGTGTATTATCATGGCTGTCATACTAAGTGCTCAAAATGTTGACCTTAAGTATTGCTACATGCTGTAAAGTGATACTAGAGAAACGGTAATGCATGTTGAATTTCATCTAAAGTTAACGGCAGCTCAAAAAAATTGTTCAAATGGTTCTGACCACTATGGGACTTAACATCTGAGGACATCAGTCCCCTAGAACTTAGAACTACTTAAACCTAACTAACCTAAGGACATCACACACATCCATGCCCGAGGCAGGATTCGAACCTGTGACCGTAGCAGTCGCACAGTTCCGGACTGAAGCGCCTAAAACTGCTCGGCCACCGCGGCCGGCTAACGGCAGCTCAGGCAGGTGTTATAAGGCATTTCATGCCTTCGGTAGTTATCGGTGTTTCCTAATAGACCTCTTGTTTCATTTTAGCCAGAGATAAAAATATAGAACTGTTAAATTTGATGAGTATGCAGACCATGTTTACGAAGTATCTACATCAAGTTCACGGCACCTACGAAGAGAATGGCCGTTCCAATGCTCTCCAAAAGTTTTCTTAAGAGGGTTTGTCATTAACGTGCACTGCAGAAGGGACATCCATCATGTTGGTACCATACTGACCGCCTTATGTCCAGTGGGGTGTCTTCCAATCATAGAGTAGAAGTCTCTCTGGAGTGAGCGTTCGGCTGCGCAGAACAGATTTTGTGTTGTCAACAAATGTAGCCACACTGGTCACATAATCACGGGACACCGTAGGTTTGTCCGTAAAGCGCCTTGCATGTTTAGAAAGTCAATACGTTCTTAGTACAAACAAATTCTCTTCATAGGTGCCGTGAATTTGAAATAGATAAAATTTCCATTTGACACCTTGAATAATCTGGGCTCTATTTATGAAGAGAAAAAAAAAGCAAGAGATGTTTTTGCCTCTTTGCGACAAGTGTCACAATCTACATGCACTCATTTTTTGATATCTGGGGCAGCCACCACTATTTTTGCATTTTATTCGGATCTTTATCGTATTGCCGAGTCTTTTGTGGTAACTTTTTGCTACCATAAGTGTAGAAAAACGGCTTAATAGCAAGCCAGTGCCTTTGAAAGTGTCCCAAAAAATACTAAATTTGCCGCACATTAGCGATTATACCACCTGTTTCTTCGTCTCTCTTTTTTTGGGCTACGGCACAATTTTGCTTAATGGCAACACCCTGACGTATTTATTTAGCACATTTAATGTACGTACTCCCACTACATTACACACTAAGTAGTACTGAAAACTCCGATCGCTTGTAAGATCTACTACAAAGCCAAAAGTATCTCAAATATTAAAAATATATACTACACATTTCATTCTCTCGACTCGCCCCCCGCTACCCCCCCCCCCCCTCCTCTCAACACACTGAAGATTGCATGAGCCTATAATACAGTTGCCCCTATGTCATTTATTTTTCAATGAAGAGCCAAAGAAACTGGTACACCTGCCTAATATCGTGTAGCGCCCCCGCGAGCACGCAGAAGTGCCGCAACACGGTGTGGCATGGACTCGAATGATGTCTGAAGTAGTGCTGAAGGGAATTAACGCCATGAATCCTGCAGGGTTCTCCATAAGAGTATGGGGGCGTGGAGATCTCTTCTGAACAGCACTTTGAAAGGCATTCCAGATATGGTGGCCAGTGGACGTGTTTAAACTCAGAAGAGTGTTCCTGGAGCCACTCTGTAGCAATTCTGGATTTGTGGGGTGTCGCATTGTCCCGCTGGTAATGCCGAAGGCCATCGGAATGTACAATGGACATGAATGAATACAAGTAATCAGAGAGGATGCATATGGATGTGTCACCTGTCAGAGTTGTATCTACATGCATCGGTCCCTTATCACTCCAACTGCACACGCCCCACACCATTACAGAGCCTCCAATAGCTTGAACAGTCCCCTGCTGACATCCAGGGTCCATTGATTCATGAGGTTGTCTCCATATCAGTACACGTCCATTCGCTCGATAGAATCTGAAACGAGACTCGTCCGACCAGGCAACAAGTTTACAGTCATCGACAGTCCAACGTCAGTGTTGACGGGCCCAGGTGAGTCATAAAGCTTGGTGTCGTGCCATCATAAAGTGTGGGCTCCGAAAGCCCATATCGATGATGTTTCATTGAATGGTTAGCAAGCTGACACTTGTTGATGGCTCAGCATTGAGATCTGCAGCAGTTTGCGGAAATGGTTTCATTTCTGTCATGTTGAATGATTCTCTTCAGTCGTCATTGGTCTCGTTCTTGCAGGATCTTTTACCGCCCACCTTGATGTCTGAGATTTGATGTTTTACCGGATTCCTGGTATTCACGGTACACTCATGAAATGCTCGTACAGGAAAATCCCCACTTCATCGCTACCTCAGAGATGCTGTCTTCCATCGCTCGTGTGTCGATTATAACACCACTTTCAAACTCACTTAAATCTTGATAACCTGGCAGTGTAGCAGCAGTAACCGACCTAATGACTGCGCTAGACACTTGTCATATAGTCGTTGCCGACCACACCGTCACATTCTGCCTGTTTACATATTTCTGTGTTTGAATGCGCATGCCTATACCAGTTTCTCTGGTGCTTCAGTGTAGCTCCTCATTGTCCTCAGTCGAAGGTAGACGATGTAACAGCATGAAGGGCAGTGAACAATGACACATATGAAGGAGTTTGATGGTACCTTATGTACTAATATTTTATGCCTGTTAATCAAATGGTAAAGACAATAAATTGAAGGTAATACCAAGAAGGAGGCTGAATTCCAACTTTGATTACTGTTTGTGTGTGTCTGATTTTTGTTTCCCAGTATTATGGTTCATGTTTAGCCTTTTGTTTGCTTATTGACATACTTGCAAAGCTGACTATACAGCCAAACTGTGAGGATGCCAATGCTGTGATAAAAATAAATAAAGGAAGTGTTCTGTACGAGACTTGTGAGAAACATGTGTTTAGATAAATGCCGAAACTTCACTCAGTTGCGCGTGTCGTATTTTCCAACTTTCATATGCTTCACATATCTTCATTTCACTTTGCTATTAGTATATATTGAACTTCCTTTTTAGTTTCAAGTCTCTCTCTCTCACACACACACACACACACACACACACACACACACACACACACACACACTTTCTATTCTGCGAAACATCCTATCCAACCAGGAGCGGAATATTTCACGAACATTTTGATTCTGAGTAAAACACGAAACTGTTTTTTCATGTTACATAGTACCACATAGAAAGTATATTTCAGTTTAAAATAAACAAATTGACCATAAATTACGCAGGTGTGCGCTATCAGAAAAGTAGAAACGTAAGGAAGCTTTTCTACCAGTCTTTTCTGAGATTCACCACTGTCAAAAGAAAAGGTTGTTTCTTGAGCTGTTGGGTTTCTTGCCTTATACGTGAACGAATACCAAGAAATGACTGCTGCAGATGACCTAAGACTTCACTCGATATCCTACGCATTTTGTACACATAATAATAGATCTAAAACATTCATTCAAAATTCAACCAAAACAGCACCATTCGTATCAGCACATCAGAGTATTCATACAACACCTACTTGTTCTCCTTTCGTGTATTTCTCTTTGGCCCTCTAGCAACTACAGTAATTCTCCATTGCTATTACGAGTAAACAAACGTTGAAAACGCGAACAATATGTGTAATATTAGATGCTTCGCACTCTGTCGCAAACAGGAACAAACAACTTCGTCCCAACATCACGTGCAAGTGGCAGTTTAATGTTGATAACAGGTGCAGAACGCACTGCTCAGCAGAGATATTTCTACTCCATGCTTCCAATAACAGCGGCAGTAGCATATCATAGGAACTAGAGATACTTGAGTGTAGCCGGCCGCGGTGGTCTCGCGGTTCTAGGCGCGCAGTCCGGAACCGTGCGACTGCTACGGTCGCAGGTTCGAATCCTGCCTCGGACATGGATGTGTGTGATGTCCTTAGGTTAGTTAGGTTTAAGTAGTTCTAGGTTCTAGGGGACTAATGACCACAGCAGTTGAGTCCCATAGTGCTCAGAGCCAGAGCCACTTGAGTGTATTTCTGTTCCCATAACTAAAACGTGGACCAAAGATGCGGGTCTTGAGAAACACGCAGCAAATGTTGACAGACCAAGAGCGTTGTTCTTATCCACATCTTTGAGTTTGCGTCCATTTTCAAGTGACGTTTAGTGCGTTTTGCGAAGACTGATTTGCCCATGGCTTGTAAACGACCCATCTTCCTTTAACAATATTTTGCAGAGATATGTCACATCAGTTTGCTCTCTTCGTAGATAACATTTGGAGAACTGCAACCAATTCTGGAAGACGTTGCCGTCAAGCTGTAGATGCAACAAATGTGAAGAGGATGAAATACGATGGAATATAGTGTTCGCAGAACGCTCGTTTCGTTGATCCCTCTCGTACTTCCGAGATGCCTCTTTGTGATATTTGCATTGCGCGTTTGCGCTGATAAGATATTACCCATGCTGACTTCATTTATTTCATCAGTTGCTCTCCTTTTCCTTTGACGTACATTATTCTCCATACTCCCAGTTTCTAGAACATTTTTTTTAAATAATTCTTGCAAAGACACAAATACAAATCGTGATTGCTCGTGACGATCAAGATTCTCTTCAGCATACAGTCGCGCTGCTGCTCTAATAGTTTGGCGACATTCGCCATAAACTATATGCACTTTTTCGACTGTCGTATACATTGCGAATGTCTCAATAACGTTATAAATAAGTTAGCTGAGTGCTACAACAGCAGAACACAGGTTGATGGGCTTCAAGCGCACAGGTAAAGACATGAGCCGTACCTGAATTACGCGTTCGGTTACACTTGGTGTAATAAGGCAGACGTTTGTGGAACCGCTTTTCCTGACGGCGAAACGTTGGTGTGCGGCGCTGTTACCCCATACTATTTGATCAAGTTCTGTACACGTTATGTCGTAGAAGCTCTCTTAGAAGATTCTTTCAAATACCAAAGAAAAAAAGTTGCATTAGAAAAAACAAAACCATTGTCATAATTCGGCGACTGTAAACGATAAAAATTACTTGCGAGCATCAGGAAATTCGCCATATTGTCCGCTATAACTTGGCGAAAGTTGCTCTTCGATATATGTATTCATTCTGGATATGTTTCGGGTTTCGGGTGGCCTGTCTTAAGGTTTCTCGTCCTGTATAGTGCTGTAACTCCAGTTTGACGTTTCTTACGCCATCTCTATGATGTTGCAATTTTTATGGCCAGAAGTGTATATGGGCTCCTGGCTGTTACCTATTGGTCGGAATCTCATGAAAACTACAATGAGAGGAGGAACACATATTCTCAAGATCTTTAAACGATCCATATCGTCCCCGGAGTAAAACTCAGTTTGTCGTTAGACGAATGTGTGGAATTTCCTGATAGGCGAATTCCGTATGCAACCGTAAAACTTTTAGCACCGCTTTAAGAGCAAAGTCGCCGGCTCTTTTTATAGCCGCCAAGAGCAGCGGAAGCGTCTCATTTCGCAGCAGGGGAGGCCGCCCGCAGCGCCAGTTTTTTACGCGGGCTCCGGGCCGAGGAAGCGAACGAACCCTCCGGGACATGCATCGCGTTACGAGGAGCCCATGCTTCAGACTGAGACACCAACATTAAAAAGAATAACCTCGTTTAAAAATGTCTTGGGAACACGGTTGAAGCAGCGGGAGTTAACGTCCCATATGTCATTCAGGATATAAGTTTTTCAAACAATGAATTACAAAAAGTAGGAAGTATCAAGTTTTTGGGGCTACAGAGAGATCACAACGTCAATTGGAAAACGCATTGCCTAGAATAAACGAAGCGCCTTAGTTCAGTTACGCTTGCAGTACACACAATTACTGCTACAGGCAGTTTGAAAACGAAGTAACTAGCTTATTCTGCATATTTCCATTCACTAGTAAGTTATGGAATCAATTTCTGGGAAATTCGAGAGATAAGGATAGTATCGTCAGAATACAGAAGCGTGTTATAGGAACTACAATTTTTCTGGTGTTAATTCCAAACATCCTGCTGAGACCTCTTCGGAGAACTGGGTCTTTTGACACTACTTCGCTAGTTTGGAGCCGAATTGCAGGCTTAAACCAGAGGCTCAGTCGATTCTCTGACGATCTTGGACACAGATTTCTCGGTCTCCGATGTCGGGTGGAGACTTGTGGGGTCCCCTTCCCCTGCCCATCAATAGATGTGCACTACACGCAGGAAGCGGCTGCAAGGATGACTTTAGGATAGAAAATTCCCTCCACAGGCCTGATAACTCCACCCATCAACTTAAAATCTATCATTATTTGTTCACGTGTCTGTCACACTTGAGTACACTTTCTTGGTGGTTATTAGTTTCGAACGTTAACGTTCATTCTCAAACCATTGCCTGCGTTTCAAGTGCTTGTTAGAGCATGATTTCGATATACTTGCATCTACGCAGCACAGACGCATGTAACAAATGTCGTATGGCCATTATATAGAAGTGGTACGTTTTACAGACTAGTTTACGCCTTCTGATTTTAGACAGGGAAGAATATTATCCCCGTTAAATAAAGAGAGTGACATTTGTAATGGTACACTGGAGAAAGGAAATATTAGTATAGTAAGTACTAATTAACTGCAGAACCATCCATAGAAATACCCCAGAACTAATCTCCCTTAGAAACAGTAACAATGCACATACTAGCTGTCTGAAATTAGATGTTAATAGCAATGAAATTCTGAATTCCGGTTGGAAAGATATCGCAAAGAAAGGTTGAACTTCGGGTAGTGAAGACATGTTTATAACTGTAAAATACACGATAATATCTAGTGAGATCAGAAGAGAGACAAGGAAAAAAAAACAATAATCAGGGAAAATTTTCTGAGTGAAATGGAGGTTGATATATCTGGCAACAAACGAAAGCTTATGAGATACTGAAACAACTAACCATGGTATAAAGATGAAATAGATGTGATTAAAATTAACTGCATTTCAGAAAATGTGTCGCTAAATTATTTCCAAAGTTTATGGGCAACGGGGAAAATATGAAAACTGCACTTAGTGACGACCATGTTGATCTTCTATCAATGTTAATAACTTGTTAATCATGTTAACAACACGTAAAAACAGAAAACCCCCAGAGGCAGACAATCTCATACTTTCGAAAAGCAATCATATGCTTTAGAAAAAAATGATATACCTTAGCACGTAATAAGAGTAAATTCAAAGTATGTACATAAACAGCCAAATCAAAGAACAAAAAGTTAGTCAGTTTGCAAGTGCTATTTCTCTAGGAGTCAGACCAGGATGTCCTTTATCACCTTCGTTATTTAATGTATACATAGACGACATCGTAAAAAGTGGCAGAATACAGTAGAACACAATTATAAGCTTAATAACAATGTTATAAATACACTTCTGTTTGCAGATGATCAGATAATCATAGCTCATTCAGAATCTAAATTAGGCAGTTCTCAAATTTGATAGTTGATGGCTATGCTGTGCTAACCGCCAGTCAAGCAGCAGATAAGAGGCTCTTAAGCTGGCTACAAACTCGTAGACTGGATAAAGAATAGTGAAATTAGAAATGAAATAGGTGTCAAAAGCATATTTCAAAAAATAGAAGCCTACAGAAATAAATAGCATTGATACATTCAAAGGATGTCAGACAAACGAATACCTTAATTAATGTGCAGACATACACTTCAAGGGAAAATAAATGTAGTGTGGCCTAAGAAGAGATGGAAAGATGAACAACATGAACAGCAGCCTACTTGTAATTGGAACAGGCAGCAATGAGGAAACCAAAACTGGATGTGATTATGATCTAATGAGGGTTATTCGTAGCCTGCATTGTTGCCCCATCTCACTAAGGCATCCTGCTCTGTTGACAGGTTTCTCCTTCTCCTCCCCTGCACCCCTCTGATATAGACCAATTTTCCTATGTACAAAATGGTAAGAAATAAAACACAAAACAGCGAGAAATTCCATATTAACCAAATTTATCTATGTCTAAAATAATGCAGTCCAAATGTGCGGACCTAGCTCAGTTGCCATTACGTGTAAAGTGGTGGGAAACCCAAGATAGGGAATTATCTTACTGGTTGAAAATCAAGCTAATAGACTTGATGAATACTGGCACAGCCTGTGTGGTTGTCAGATCACTTGTGCTAAGTATAGAATTGCAGATGATGGGCCTGGTGCCAAGTCACATATACCAAGAATAGAATCCAATTTTAAGTTTAGAATTGTGGGAAATTTTTAAAAAATCGATTATTTTCTCCACTCCTATAGCCTGCCTTAAGTCTAAAATATTGCTATCCCAGCTATCCTACCAAGCAGGGCAGTGAATTGATTAGTACACTGGACTAGCTTTCGGGAAGATGATGGTTCAAACCCGCGTCCAGCCATTCTGATTTAGATTTTGCGTGATTTCCCTAAATCACTTAAGGCAAAAGACAGGATGGTTCCTTCGAAAGCCCACGGCCACTTTCCTTCTCCATCCTTTCCTAATCCGAGCTTGTGCTCCGTCTCTAATGACCTTGCTGCCAACAGGATGTTAAACACTAATCTCTTCCTCCTCCTCCAGCTATCCTAAGTTTAAACAAGTCAGCCCTTCCCCCTGATATCACAGTTTAAACAATTTAACCCACCACAATTACCTGAAGTTCGAACTATAAGAGCTCATTTCTCATAAGTGTAAAGTGATGTGAAACGTAAAAGAAAAATAGAAATTTAAGCTCGCTAGTTGTCAGAACTAGGGAAAAGAGAGGCCGACTCAGCACTGTACAACATAGTGCTCTGGGTCCTACTGACAACTCAGTGCTTCCCACTATCATTCTGGTAGTGCACCCCCTCTCCCTTTGCCAGCTACATGATTGATTTCATACTTTAGAAACGTATGGTCACATATTGTGCTTCATGCTGGAACTCCTCAGTGACTGCTTATGATTCCAAGCCCGCATTGCCTCCTTATTCTCCCAGCACAATAATGCCACTATGTCTATCTTGAGTGTGTTGGGGCATGTAGTACAGTCCATCATGACACCTCACTTAACAGGCACTTACACAGGTGCATTCTTAAGACCTTAGCCGTGCATTGGTTTTAGAACTGAAAGGCACGCAATTATGCTGCATGAAATGTCACATACATTACAACTACATTCTGACAGGTAACCCGCCACTACACCTCTGGGTATGTGAACGTTCTTTTTATGAAACGTTAATCCGGAAGTTTACAGAACATCCAATTACGAGAAACAGCGGAATGATTCACATCTCATACAAAATACTCGAAAGACATGAGCAAGCTAGATTGATATGGAAGAATACACTTGTTGCCTCCACAATAATTATCGTTCCATGATGTGTAAAACCATTGTTCAAAGTCCTTTATCGTTTTTACTGAAATCTGAAACCATGATATCTACTGTGAGACCTTGAAAAAGGGAATGACTGCTTAGTAGCACATCAGAATATAGTACAGTGTGCCGCATGGGATTACCCCAGCGGTCTGAGGCAATGCAGTCATGGACTGTGCGGCTGGTCCCGGTGGAGGTTCGAGTCCTCCCTCTGGCATGGGTGTGTATGTTTGTCCTTAGGATAATTTAGATTAAGTAGTGTGTAAGCTTAGGGACTGATGACCTTGGCAGTTAAGTCCCATAAGATTTCACACACTTTTTTTTTATAGTACAGTGCTGATTCTGTTTTACACAAGACGAAATTTTGCTGGTGACAATGACGCGTCTCAGATTTTACACAGAACGCAGAATCCACCCTTTAATGCATAGTATAGTCCAATAAGAACAGTACCTTATGAAATCAAAGAACGATTCCACCGTCGCTGCAAAAGGTTTTCGTAATCATAATCTTTGATGCGTTTACATGGAAGACACATATACAAAATTTTTCAGGACAGCTTTATTAGCACACAAGGTACTAATTTTATTTCTCTATTCGACTATGCTGATGCAAGAATATAGCACTTTTGAGTCTGCCGATGACGACTAGGGAAATGTTCGTTTGGTGCTGACAGAATCCCACCACTGCCTGTCACTAACTCAGAATTGTTGCAGCTACAAAACCGAATGATTCACTTTATTTCCGAATTATCTGCAAATAACTCAGAAATGATGGAGAAAATTATTTTAGGAGTTTCACACATCTTATCGCAGTAGGGCATTCCCTGCAATTCATCTACAACAAACTGCAACGCCCTGCACCCAATAGCACACACTTAACTGTCACAACTGCATGTACACTACTGGCCATTAAAATTGCTACACCAACAAGAAATGCAGATGATAAACGTGTATTGATTGGACAAATATATTATACTAGAACTGACGTTTGATTACATTTTCACGCAATTTGGGTGCATAGATCCTGAGAAATCAGTACCCAGAACAACCACCTCTGGCCGTAATAACGGCCTTGATACGCCTGGGCACTGAGTCAAACAGAGCTTGGATGGCGTGTACAGGTACAGCTGCCCATGTAGCTTCAACACGATACCAGTAGTGACTGGCATATTGTGACGAGCCAGTTGCTCGGCCACCATAGACCAGACGTTTTCAGTTGGTGAGAGATCTGGAGAATCTGCTGGCCAGGACAGCAGTCGAACATTTTCTGTATCCAGAAAGGCCAGTACAGGACCTGCAACATGCGGTCGTGCATTATCCTGCTGAAATGTAGGGTTTCGCAGGGATTGAATGAATGTAGAGCCACGGGTCGTAACACATCTGAAATGTAACGTCCACTGTTCAAAGTGCAGTCAATGCGAAAAAGAGGTGACCGAGACGTGTAACCAATGGCACCCCATACCATCACGTCATGTGATACGCCAGTATGGCGATGACGAACACACGCTTCCAATGTGCGTTCACCACGATGTCGCCAAACACGGATGCGACCATCATGATGCTGTAAACAGAACCTGGATTTATCCGCAAAAATTACGTTTTGGCATTCGTGCACCCAGGTTCGTCATTGAGTACACCATCGCAGGCGCTCCTGTCTGTGATGCAGCGTCAAGGGTAACTGCAACCATGGTCTCTGGTCTGCTGCAAACGTCGTCGAACTGTTCGTGCAGATGGTTGTTGTCTTGCAAACGTCCTCATCTGTTGACTCAGGAATCGAGACGTGGCTGCACGATCCGTTACAGCCATGCGGATAAGATACCTGTCATCTCGACTGCTAGTGATACGAGGCCATTGGGATCTAGCACGGTGTTCCGTATTACCCTCCTGAACCCACCATCCATATTCTGCTAACAGTCATTGGATTTCGGCCAACGCGAGCAACAATGTCGCGATACGATAAACCGCAATCGCGATACGCTACAATCCGATCTTTATCAACGTCGGAAACGTGATGGTACGCATTTCTCCTCCTTGCACAAGGCATCACAACAACGTTTCACCAGGCAACGCCGGTCAACTGCTGTTTGTGTACGAGAAATCGGTTGGAAACTTCCTCATGTCAGCACGTTGTAGGTGTCGCCACCGGCGCCAACCTTGTGTGAATGCTCTGAAAAGCTAATCATTTGCATATCATAGCATCTTTTCCCTGTCGGTTAAATTTCGCGTCTGTAGCACGTCATCTTCGTGGTGTAGCAATTTTAATGGCCAGTAGTGTATTAGAGCACCATTAAAGTAAACTATATACACCTTCAAACTAATGTAGAGTGATTCAGCCTTTGCACCACAAACGAACATCCTTCTGGAAGACGTAATTCGTTGTACTAGGCTGCAAATGCCCCACATCTCCATATACATAGACGTCAGCTGCAAATGTCGCACATCTCCATATACATAGACGACAGACACAAACATCAAACGTGTCTGTAAGATTTCCAAATAATTTCTGACAAACACCATATAAGATCATAGTATGTAACTTGACAGAAGTATCATGGGAGTCCTGTACATACAAGCACTGCAAATAGACCTAGACATGGAAAAGGAACCCTTTCAATTGATTGAAAATTCATCTTGCTTCGTGTTAGATGAATGATGATGAGTGTCACAAGTTTGTGATGGAAGATTCATGGTAGAGCAGCATGCCCATACAGAAGTGTTGCAGAAGACATGTAGTGAGTCAACTGTCAGTCATAGACATCACATATTACCATACTACTTGTATATCATTTCTGAAGAATGTGGGTGTGAATCCCTCAACAGTATCCTTGTGTTACAAGAGTTTATCTATCCAAGCTTGTGGATGATAATGGTAGAGATTTGTTGTTATGACTTACGCTGCAGTACACATGACGACTTAAAATTCTTGGTATATGCTACAATGATTTTCTGGAGATGTCTGGGTATAGAGCTGACACCCAGTAGTGTCCGAGATGCATAGGTTGGCTTGGCTCTGAGCACTATGCGACTTAACTTCTGAGGTCATCAGTCGCCGAGAACTTAGAACTAATTAAACCTAACTAACCTAAGGACATCACACACGTCCATGCCCGAGGCAGGATTCGAAGCTGCTACCGTAACGGTCGCTCGACTCCTGACTGTAGCGCCTAGAACCGCTCGGCCACTTCGGCCGGCAGATGCATAGGGATCAGACGAATTTGATGGTTAAGACAAGTGTGAGTGGACCTCAAACTGTGTAGCACGATTTGCATTGTACACAGTCAATGATAAAGAGTGTGTCCAGGAAAATGAGCTACTTGTATGATAATTTATAAAGAGGTGTGGTGTGTGTGGTGCAGTTAGTAGAGCCCTAGTGGTCAATGTAGTAGTATATTCATTCCATAGATCAAAATAGTAGGTCCCATGGCGAATTCAGTAAGTAGTAGCTGTAGATTCATACTATATATTCAGATAGGTTCTCATCTAGCTGTAGTAGTAGTAGTAATAGTATATTCATGAAACTAGCTGTACCACAGGGTCAAGTATTTTTTGATGGTGCTGGTATTAGTCTTCAACTAACACTGCACTGACTTTTGCTGTAGGTATGCCTTAATGTGATGGAAATTTGATATTGATGTAGACAAAACTTCAAACTCCAATCATCCTTCCTATAAACAGAAAACAATCTAATGCCCTGACTAGCATTGCATTTTTAAGTGATTTTTAAGCAATTCCCCGCATAAATTGCAAGTTTTTTACGTTTTGTAAGACATCTAACATTTGCAGTTCTTTGTGTTCACTGCAGAAAAGACCTAAAACAAGAAATACCTTTAAATTTGTTTAACTTTTATTAACAACGTAGTTTTTAAATAGGTACTAATGTACAAGAAGGGTACAAAACCCAAATTAACTTTAATTCAATCCTTGCAACACCAATGCATATTAAATTCTATTTTCACCTGGTGGAGTGGTACTTTATAACTGCCACAAAAAGGTTAAAATATACAAATTTCTTTATTATCGTTGATTTTCATTCACAACATACCTTTTAAAGTTATATAGATGTGTACAAGGGGCCTGAAGCTGAAAATATGAATTTGACATTTGTTGTGGAAAGTCCTATTCAGTTCTAAAACCTAAATTTTTGGGTTAGGTCTTACAGAAAACTTTAAATCAGTGCTGGAAAACTGATGTAAGAAATCATTAGAAACAATAAATATTTATTTTTAAAATTTTAAAATATTAGCTACTAGACTAAATTATGATATTTTCGAAATGTGGATACGAAATACTCCTCTCCCTCCTTGCTTGGTTGTGTGAGGGTTATGTAATACTTCACCCCATAAATCTACGGGGTGATTCAAAATAACTACAAGGTGTGATTGGAAAGTTTTAAGAATGGATCAGCTACTGCTTACTGGTTTGGCGCACAGGTACACGGAGGGTGGGGAGTGAGTCATTGCCTTGTCCTTGAAGGCCCTCTGAGAGGAAACTGCATTTCCTTTATTCAGTTCATTGTGGCAGCTGGTTCGGTGCGGGTCTGTTAGGGCTTGTTGCCGGATTCTGTCTGCGTGAAAATGGACGTAAAAATGGAGCAATGAGTTTGTGTGAAATTTTGTTTTGAAACAGGAAATCAGTTTCTGAGACTTACAAACTATTAAAAGCAGCTTTTGCAGATAATTGTATGAGCCAGTCAAATGTTTTTGCCTGGTTCAACAGATTTAAAAATAGCTGCGAATCATTTGAAGATGAACCACAGTCCAGCCGTCCTTCCACCTCAAAAATGAAAGAAAACGTTGTGAAAGTTCGCGACTTAGCACGCTCTGATTGTAGACTTACAACTAGGGATATGGGTGATGAACTTAATTTAAGTTTCTATGCAGTTCAGTCAATTTTAACTGAAGATCTGAAAATGTGTCGAGTGTCCGCTAAATTCATTCCAAAAGTGTTAAGTGACCAGAGACAATACCGACTTGAAGTTTGCCAGGAACTGATGAATCGGACCAAAAATGACCCAGATTTGTTAAATAGGGTAATCACAGGTGAAGAATCGTGGGTATACGGATATGATCCTGAAACCAAAGTGCAGTCTTCGCAGTGGAAGATTCCAGGTTCACCACAACCGAAAAAAGCACGACAAAGTCGGTCAAAGGTGAAGACAATGTTGGTGATTTTTTTTTCGATTCTGCCACTATTGTGCATCATGAATTTATCCCTGGAGGGCAGACAATTATCCAGGAATACTACATATGTATCCTTGAGCGTTTGCGCGAAAAGATGCAGAAGAAAAGGACTACATTGTGGGAAGGCAGGAGATGGGTGCTACAGCAAGACAATGCTCTGGCTCATCGTGCCTTCTCCATCGTTGAATTTTTGACTAAATTCAAAATTACTGTGCTTCCACAACCGCCATACTCCAATTTGGTCCTTGCGGACTTCTACCTGTTTCCTAAAATGAAATTTTCACTGAAATGGCAGCGATTTGACTTGATCGAAGACACCCAGGCCAATACGGAGAGCGTCTTTAACACACTTCAGCAAAAAAATTTCCAAGAATGTTTCCAAAAGTGGAAACACCTTTGGAGTCGGTGTGTTCAGTCAGAAAGGGACTATTTTGAAGGAGATGCCTCACAGTATCATATAAGTACCACCATTGTACAACTACAAGCCCATTCTTAAAACTTTCCAATCACACCTCGTATATACACTGTGTGAGTGCAATGTATGCATCAAAATAACAATTAAATATTAAATAATGTTTTCTCTGAAATTGTTTGATTTATGAGTTGTGATACTTAACATCATTTGTGGAAGGCAATACATCATGGGGTAGTGCTGGTTTCTGGTGTGTCGTGTTCACCCACATATCGACTGATGTTGCTTTGTACATCCCTCTATACGGCTCAGTTGATTCTGGCACAAAATTACTTTGTTTACTTGACTTTGATGTGGTCCGTTGTACTCTATGGTGCTGCTGCAGTGTAACAGCACCAGCCTTACTGTGTACATTCGTTCTGTCTGTAGTCGATAAAGTGCTGTCATTGTGTACACTATGATGGTGTACTCTAGTGGAGATTACATGGATATGTACCTCCTTTATGGTACAGTAGAACACAATGCATGAGCAGCAAGACAACAGTATATGGAAATGTTTCCAAACAGAAGAGTAGCAAATCATCAGAATTTCACCATTGCGGATAGTCGTTTAAGAGAATGTGGCATTTGTGACGTGCCATGGTTAGTTCAGCCTCAAGTGGGTGGAGTGGGTGTTGAGAACATCCTGAAAATGGTAGACGAAGAACCGATCACAAGTATGCATCATATGAAATGCACTGTAGAGGTTCCAGAAAATACTGTATGCTGCCTGATTCGGAGACAGCAACATTAGCCATTTCACCTGCAGAGGGTACAGGAACTGACATCTGTAAACTACCATAGTTTAGAATTTCTGTCAAGTGCCATACTGCACATCCATTCTTTGGTTCTTGGTTGCTATTTATGGATGAGAGCCTCTTCACCCATACAGGTATCATGAATGCTCATAACATGCATGTTCGGGTGTGTGTCACAATCCTCGCATAACTGCAGTACGAGGATATCTACTTTGTTTTGCAGTGATCATTAGGGATGATATAGTGGGACATCAGTTACTCAGACCACATGTTATTCCACAGCAAGTGACTAGCAGTGTCTATCGACAGTTTCGAACATGAATTGGATGGTCTGCTTTGTGGTGTCCCACTCGAT
Organism: Schistocerca nitens; assembly: GCF_023898315.1. Lineage (NCBI taxonomy): Eukaryota > Metazoa > Arthropoda > Insecta > Orthoptera > Acrididae > Schistocerca > Schistocerca nitens. The sequence continues at coordinate 74,758,674 of NC_064621.1, forward strand.
AGAGTGCATGACAGCGCTACTGTACATTCCAGTCAAGAGGCAAGAAATTACCTCAGTGTTGCTTATCCTGATAAGTGGCTAAGTTGTGCAGGACCAGTTGCTTGGCCTGCCAGATCTCCAGACCTTAACCACCTGGACTTCTATCTTTGATGCCATCTCAAGTAGCTTGTGTATGTTGTTGCAATTGAGAATATACCACAAAAACATCAGCGAATTGAAAATGGCTGTGCATCTGTGCAGAATAAGATGAATGGAGCCTACAAGAGTGGTAAGATGTCTTCATCTGCAAGAACATCATTTCGAACATGTCATGGGGTAAATGAACAGTATGTGGTTGTGTTGGATTTTGGGTCTGTTCATGTCGGTGCTTTCTGAGCATTAATTTGTGTTGTTTGTGCTGCACTTGTGATCGCTGCTCTACTGGACAACACTGAAGTAAAACAACCTCAGACAAAGATTTATTTAACATTTTACCCTTATTTTGATGCTTGTATTGCACCCTTGAAGTATGTTTAGTTACTTTTGAATCACCCCATATATGTTATAGTACAATTTCAACAAACTGCCCCCAAACTATAAGAAAATGCCCAAACACTGTAACAAAATGCCCCCAAATCTGCAACAAGTCGCCCCAAAACTGTAACAAGTTGCCCTCAAACTGTAAGACATTACCCCCAAACTGTATCAGATTATTCCATGTTCCAGTATGTTCTACACTTGCAAGCTGTAGAATTCCAGAAGAGCTCTAGGGCAAACCACATATCCAACACAACATGTCAGTACAAACTCTCCAGCACTCACATACTGATCATTCTGATATGGGGATATTAATAAATATACATTATAGCTTTCACAAGTGTTTGGTGCTGCTACCAATAGCCTCTTAGCTCCAACACAGTTGTAGCCTGCTGGGTATTCCCCCGGTATCACACTGGAAGTAGGTACCTTGTGCTAAGTATAGAATCACAGATGACAACTTGTAAAATCCAAGATTGCGACCCAAGATGGTAGATCTACGACATAAAATCCAAGATGATGATTCAGAATGTCGCCAATGATGTCAGAATCCAAAATGGCAATCAAAGATGGTGGACCTAGGGATACAGGTGCATTTCAAAATAGTTCTTCCAATTTCCATTGTGCTGCAGTTACTTACCCCCATCTCTCCTTTGAACTATCCACTCATCAGGTGAACTGGACAGATACATTCAGTACACCCTAGTGAAAGGTTGATCATCATGAAGTGTCAGATATCTGCCACATCCAGCCAGAAAAAAACTAACTTGTACAGTCAGTTGCTACTATTAAACTGTACCTCTATTTCAGTGTTTGTGTATGTGTTTTCACGATTCCTTTATTTCTCCCTCTGCACAACAGGTCCCTGACATAGCTGATGCAGTGTCTGATGCATCTGAACAGCAAAAGAAATTATGTCAGCTTGCAGACAGACACCATGGAGCAGTGCCTGATATATCAGATGAAGACACAGAATTGTTTCCAGATACCGAATTTCCAACATGTCGAAAGTATGCATCAATCACTGAGTGAGCAGCATTGCACAGTGCACCGTATATGCTGGAGCAGAAATCAGGTCAATGTGCAGAATTGTTTCCAGACTGAGACTTCACTATCACCGACATCTGCTCTACTCATCGAGCAACTATCTTGGTATAGTGCAGTTATAAAAGTGGGGTTATTCTCTGCAAGGTACAAACCAAATGTGAGTGACAGTTAATGTGTTGTTGTAAGCTTACCCTCAGATCATGAGAACAACAAACTGCTAATTTTTGAAAATACATTGTTTAGTGCTTTCAGACTGTGAATGGTATCAGTTATGTCAGAATTTAGCGCGAAAAACCGCAGTGCTCAACGCTAAAATGCCTACATTGTTACTGGACTGTCATACAACGTGTGTTGGGGACTTTATAAGAACAGTGAACATATACAAGAATGAGAATACCACACAGCGCATTCACTTTCAGGGAATTTTAGTCGGAAACTTGATGTGTACTAGAAGCGTTCAGTGTGTGGCATCTTGTGTGGTGGCCTTATGTATATGTAATTTTTGGAAATATTTGGCATTCACTTATAAAGCTGATCATTCAGAGTTCTTTGTAGGGAGTCTTTGCTATGAATTTCGATGCGTGTTGTGGTTCAGTAAGCAGTATGTATGACGCATCACCATAGCTACCTGACGTTACTGTAGAATTATTGTAAGGTAGGAGACGAAATACTGGCAGAAGTAAAGCTGTGAGGGCCGGCCGTGAGTCGTGCTTCGGTAGCCCAGATGGTAGAGGTCTTGCCCGCGAAAGGCAAAGGTCCCGAGTTCGAGTCTCGGTCGGGCACACAGTTTTAATCTGCCAGGAAGTTTCAATTATGTGCATATTTTAATGTATTTTTATACCCTACAATGTTAAATCAATTTAAAAAAACGGGAAAATAAATTATTGTCTACTTCTCTACACCATAGGCAACGGCCTTGTTGCAGTGGATACACCAGTTCCCTTCAGATCACCGACGTTAAGCGCTGTGGCCGGCATTTTATGGGTGACCATCCGGGCTGCCATGCTCTGTTGCCATTTTTCAGCCTCGTGATGCCAACTGAGGAGCTACTCGACTGAATAGTAGCGGCTCCGTTCAAAGAAAACCATCGTTACAACCGGGAGTGCAGTGTGCTGACCACATGCACCTCCTATCCACATCCTTTGATGAGGATGACACGACAGTTGGATGGTCCCGGTAGGCCGGTTCAGATGGCTCTGAGCACTATGGGACTCAACTGCTGTGGTCATAAGTCCCCTAGAACTTAGAACTACTTAAACCTAACTAACCTAAGGACAGCACACAACACCCAGCCATCACGAGGCAGAGAAAATCCCTGACCCCGCCGGGAATCGAACCCGGATGTGGGAAGCGAGAACGCTACCGCACGACCACGAGATCCGGGCCCCGGTAGGCCACTTGTGGCCTGAAGACGGAGTGCTTTTTTTTTTCTCTAAACTGTGATTTGTTTTATCATAAACCTCAAACAAATTGAATAAAATATGTAGTTAAGATTACTTAAGTATAAATGGCATCTAGAATGGGTTATATGTTATGTTTGATAACCTAGATAAAGAGACTATCGAGACATATTTCAAGGACGAAGTGGAAATATTTACATTTGGGCAGCAGCATGTATAGCACCTATAGTTCAAGTTTAACTGAATATTCATCTATGCATAGGATACATAAACATCTAGTAGAACAGCTCTTGATGTGAGAGATCAGCCCAGTTATTGGTATGTGGAAGAGACTTCGAGCATTTTTGCATGAGATGAAACTTAGTTTAACTGTTGCAATGTCACAGAGTGAGACACACATTTTTCAGTTATTGTTGAAATGAGCAGTTCATTATAGGAAGACGCTAAATGATGAATTAAAGTAATGCAGTTAAATATTTTATATATGAAAAATATTCTTTTATACTAACTTTATTAGTAAAAAATGTTCTTACCTAGCTAAAACAGGATTCCAAAACACAGCACTTGATGAAATGGAAGGTGCAAAGCAATTTCTGTGCCTGGAACTCCTATCTCTTCAAGGAAACAAATTTTACACACATGTAATTTCAAATAAATTGATCAAGAACGTTTTTAGATATTTGTTAGCAACATTTCCCCTTTATATATCACACATATTTAAACATCAAGTAAAAATCTGAAATAAACTGGTGAAAGACTTTTCGAGACTTTTAATAACAATGTTGCCCCGTGATATATGCCTTCTTGTTTACTAGAGCATCATGTAAAAATCTGAAGTAAATTGGTTTAGAACTTTTGAAGATTTTTTGTGCCAAGATTTCCACTTTCTCTCTCTCTCTCTCTCTCTCTCTCTCTCTCTCTCTATATATATATATATATATATATATATATATATATATATATATATATATAGGGGGCAGTTGGGAAGTGGAAAAAAAGTGAGCAGGAGGTGATGGACAGAGAGTGTGGGAAGACCATATGTATAGAGGATGGGAAGATGAATATTTGTTCAAAGAGAGGAAGTGGAGAACATGGAAAAGAGAGGGATGAGGTGTAGATGTAGAGACAGAGAGAGGGGGAGGTGGTGACTGACAGATCGGGTGTGAGAGTTTGAGGTGGACAGAGAGACAAGTAGAAGAAGGGGTGGAGACAGAGAGAGGTGAGGAGAGGATGTACACACTATATGTATCAAACACATACGTGAGCAAAGCTGCATTGAAAAGGTTGATATATATGTTCCCTCTCTGTGTTCATCTCCTTCCCCCACTTTCCCTCTCCCTTCCCTCCCTGCCATTCTCACTGTCCATCTTATCTGAACCCCAGTCTTGGTCCATTCTCTCCAACTCCCTCTCTGTCCATTTCAACCTGTTTCACATGATCACTGTCCATCTCCTCCTCAGTCCATCTCCACCTCCACCCTCTCTGTCTATCTCAGCCTCCACCTCTCTCTGTCCATTCTCTCCTTCCCCCCTCTCGCAGACCATCAGTTCATTCCTCCTCTCTCTATATCCACCTCCTCCTTCCCCTTTCTCTGTTTATCTCTATACAGGATGCTGATACTGCTTGCACAACATGCCTCCTCCCCTCTCTGACTGTCTGTTTCATGTCCCCATATCTCTGTTCGTCTCCTCTTCCCACCCTCTTTGTCCATCTCCTATACCTGCTCTGTCCAACTGTATCTTCCCCTCACCTCACTCTATCCATATCCTCTTCACACACTCTCTGTCCATCTTTTCCTCCCCCTCTTTCTTTTCCACTTGCCCACTACCCCTCTACACTTTCCACCTGCCTTTTGCATCTCCCCTGTCTCTGTTCATTTGCTCCTCCCCCTCTCTCTGACCATCTCCTCTCTCCTCTCTCTGTGCATCTCTACCTCCCCATTCTCTATCTGTCCCATCCTCGCCCCTCTTTCTGTCCACCTCCTCCAAGACCCTCTCTTTTACCATCTCTTCCATCTCTGTCTCTCTGTCAATCTGTCTCTCCTCCAGACTCTCACTATCCATCTCCTCCTCTGTCCATCTCCTTCTCCCCCTCTCTGTCTGTCCATCTCCTCCTCCCCCTTTCTCTTCCACCTCATCCTCTCTCTTGCCCATATCCATCTCATGCTCTCTCTCTCTCTCTCTCTCTCTCTCTCTCTGCTACATTGTTCCCATTTTTACATGTAGCTCTTGCAAGGCATGCTGATACTACGTGCACAGTATGCCTATTGTACAGGGCAGCCTACATGTTAGAGGTAGAAAACACTCTTTTGTCCATACCTTCGCCACTATGAGAGCTAGGAGCTCCTAATCCCATAGTGCTGATTCTCATATAGCAAACAGAACAATACCAACTTTGGTTGAAATCAAACTAGTGGTTCAGGAAGTGATGCTAGACATACATGCATATACATTCTATTTTTTATTTATATACAAGCCTTTAACTTCATCTTCATCCATGTACAAATCAGACACATCTGTTCAATACAGCTCCTCCTCCCTTCTTTCTCTATCCACTTTGTCTTCCCCTTCTCTCTATAAAGGAGTTGAGGAATGTTTATTTATTCCAATCTGTCCATGTTATCACCACCCTCTCTACAACCATCTCATTCTCGCCCCTCTCTGCCCATCTCCTTCTCTCCCCTCTCTCTGTCCATCTCCTCCTCCTTCTCCCTTCTTCTGTCCATCTCCTTTTCTCCTTCTCTCTGTGTAACTCCTCTGTCTTCCTCACTTTATGCCCCTTGTCCCTCCTCCCCATGAACATCTCATCCTCCCTTCTCCATTTGTCCACCTTCTCTTCCCTGTTCCATCAACCAGTCGCTCCTTCCCATTCTCTCAGGCCAACTGCCACTCCATCCTCTCTCTGTCCATCTCGTTCTCAACCCTCTCCATCTGTCACCTCACCCTTCCTCTCTGACCAATTCAAACTTCCCACTTTTTCTGTCCATCTCATCCTCCCTATGACCATCTCTTCCTCCCTCCCCTCTCTCTCTATCTCCTCCTGGTCCTTCCCTATTAGTCCCTTTGCCCCCCTCTCTCTCTGTTTTCATCTCCTCTTCCCACCTCTATCTGTCCGTCTCCATGACCTAACTTTCTCAGTCTCTCCACCTCATCCTCCCCCTCTGTCTATGCCCATCTTCTACTCCCACCTCTCTAATTGCCAGTCCCCTTCTCCTCCATTTTCCTGTCCACCTCATCCTCTCCCCATCCACAATTCATGTCATCCTTTCCTCTCTGCTCAGCTGTGCCCATTCACACGTTTGGCCGCTGCAAGGCATCCTGATGCTACCTATGTGCCCATTTGTAAATGTAGCCCCTGTGAGGCATCCCGCCACTACCTGTGCATACCCCTGTTGTGAAGGGCAGTCTGCATGTCAGCAGGTGAAGACACTTTCTTGCCTATGTCTCCACTTCTATGGCAGCTAGGAGCTTCTAAAACCCACAGTGATGATTCTCGTATAGCAAGCAGTGTGTCTATCAGATTTGATGAAATTGTTCCAGTGATTTAAGCAGAGATTCTGTTCATACACACACATACATCCTGTTTTATACACATACGTCTGTGTATAGCCATGCTCATATGCTGTACATGTACCTTCTGAAAAACAGAGTGATAAAACAGACCGATACTACTCTAATACAACAAACCTGTTGTCAAAAACAGCCTACACTTCAGCAGCGAGAAAAAAAAACGTTTTTCCCATATCTCAGCTCTATGAAAGCTAAGAGGCCCTAACCATAGAGTGCTGCTGCTTATTGGTTGTGTGCTAAATTTGGCTGACATCGATCTAGCGCTTTGGGAACAGATCTGTCCAATCCTGTCCATAGATACATAGACA